>NW_015389347.1:51243-76008 GCF_001527695.2 Protobothrops mucrosquamatus
TTGGAGCATCCACAACTTCTGGAGGCAAATCGTTCCACTGATTAATTGTTCTGTCAGGAAATTTCTCTAGGTTGCTTCTCTCCTTGATTAGTTTCCATCCATTGCTTCTTGTCCTGCCTTCAGCTGCTTTGGAGAATAGCTTGACTCCCTCTTCTTTGTGGCAGCCCCTGAGATATTGGAACACTGCTACCATGTCGTACCCAATTCCAGCAACCTTTCTTTATATGTTTCAGCCTCCAGTCCCCTAATGGGGACTGGGATGCATGTGTCTGAACTTTATTTTTCCCCATCAGATCTATCCCATTTTCTAACTCCATTTTTCTTTTGTTGATTTCTCCCCATGCACACACCCCTCAAATACGATCCAGTTTGCATCAGTTTTGCTGATGGAAAGACATATAGACAGACTGATAAGACAGGCATAATCCTAAATCCCTTTACATAATTTATTTCCAACATTCTGTTGGGCTGGGAATAATAAAAAAAGACTGGAATAGATTCACACCTATTGTAATCTTAATACCTTAGGGCAGTGATGGCGAACCTTTTAGAGACCGAGTACCCAAAGTGCAACCCAAAACCCACTTATGCATCGTTGGGTGCCGGGTGGGTGTGGCCCATGGCTGGGTGTGGCCCATTGGCTGGGTGTGGCCAATTGGGTGGGCATGGCTGCGGTGGTAACGGCAGACTGGGTGGGACTAAAAAGTTCAATCAATCAATTCCAACTTTGCAAGATATTTTTTTTTCCCTGAGAAGTTGAAATTGACTGATTGATTGAACCTTTTTTTTTTTTTGCACACGGCGGCGGAGACCTAAAGCGAAAAGGTTTTATAAAACCCAGCTGAAAGCCTAGGACTGGGGCGACGGTGCGTGTGCCCACAGAAAGGGCTCTGAGTGCCGCTCCTGGCACCTGTGCCATAGGTTCACCACCACTGCCTTAGGGTGAACTCTAGTTCTCTTATTCCACCGTACTGCAGCAAAATGTAAGGAGAGAAGAGGGTTCCCCATAGTCTGTTGATGAACTTTCTACCAGCGTTGATTAAACATTATATGGAGATGGAGAATTGGACAACTTAGCAAATGATCAGTTAGAGATGATTTGTTGGGATGAAGTAGGAAATTCCCTTTTAACCGCAACGGCAAAAGCAGAATAATCAATTAATGAAAGTTTTACCATATTTACATCTCTCCCTCCCCTTCAGACCCATCCGGTACAATACAGTTGGCACTGAAGGTCATCCTAGATTTCATGGAAGTCTTTGCTTTTTCTTTCTTTTCATTCCATCCATCATTCAATTTGGTTTCCACAGCCATTTCTACCTACTTGCCTAGAGAAGACTGCGGTTTCAAAGCTAATTAGATAGATATTTATCCCAATATGGTATACCCTCCTCCATTTAATGTTTTCCTGTTACAGAAGTAATTATCTGGAGATAAAGAAATGCCTCACTACCCCTCTTGAGTTTTCCTAAATGGAACGAGCCGTCTGTGTTCTGAATTCTTCCCTGTTTTATTGGCCGAATGGGCCATGTCTAATTCAGCCGCAGGATGGAAAAATAACGATGCCACTTCTACAAAGTGGAATTTTAAAATGTTCTCTCCTTGTAGTAATAAAGCCTTTGACCTCTCTGATTTTCTGCTATGTACTTATATATCTGGGCCTCTTGATATACTAATCTTATTTATGCTTCGAGGAATTCCTGTGAACCCTGAACTCTGAAAATGCAGCTAGAGCTATCGGCTTTACCTTATCTACTTGTGATGGAAAGATCTTTGGGAATCCCCTTTTCTTTGCTGAGGCAATTTTTCCTGGCCTATGCTTTTAATAAAGACTTGCCTATCCTAATGTTTTCCAAACATATTGGACTCGAACCCTCGTCATTCTCAGCCAACATGGGGAGAAAATGTGTGTTGTTGTTGTTAATTGCGAAGTTGTGTCCGACCCATCGCGACCCCATGGACAACGTTCCTCCAGGCCTTCCTGTCCTCTACCATCTTCTGGAGTCCATTTAAGTTCACGCCTACTGCTTCAGTGACTCCATCCAGCCACCTCATTCTCTGTCGTCCCCTTCTTCTATTGCCCTCAATCTTTCCCAGCATTAGGCCCTNCTTCTCCAGCACCATAGTTCAAAGGCCTCAATTCTTTGTCGCTCAGCCTTTCTTATGGTCCAACTTTCACAGCCATACATTGCAACTGGGAAAACCATGGCCTTGACTATACGCACTTTTGTTGGCAGGGTGATGTCTCTGCTTTTTAGTATGCTGTCTAGATTTGCCATAGCTTTCCTCCCCAGGAGCAAGCGTCTTTCAGACAAAAATCAAACATATATGAGTCTTTTTCACAGCAATATTAAATCTCTCTGCTTTTTTTCACACCCACAGTATTAAGAGAAAGGATTAACAGCAGAAGCTAAACATGGTCTTTAAATAAAAGGAAAGAACACTGCTACGCTTATTTCCAGATACCAACAGGTAATCCTTGACTTACAACCACAACGGAGGTCAGAATTTCCATTGATAAGCAAGGCAGGAGCTAAGTGATTTTTACAACCATTTTTTGCCCCAGAGAAGTGAATCCAGCTTCCCCCACTGATTTTGCTTCTTAGAAGTCATCTGGGAAGATCGCAAGTGGTGATCACATGATCTTGGGATGTTGCCATCATTGTAAATACATGCTGCCGGTTGCCAAGCACCCAAATTTTGATCATATGATTATGGGAATGCTTGATGGTTATACAGTAAATTTGAGGACCGGTTGTACGTCTCTGATGCCATACAAAAGTCTACTGCCCCCCCCCCCACTTAGGAGAGACAGTGATACTTTTCCATCTGTTTCTCAACAGGTTGGATAAATTTGGGGCTAATGAAATCTGTCCCCTAACCTGCATGGCAATGATTCATTTGTTCATATTCATTCATCTGCTTCAGTCTTGTCACTGTATTATTATTAATTATTTCAGCTTTACCCACACACATACACACAGATTGACTGATCAATTGATCAAAAGGAATTAGTTCTTATTTTCTAGCTAAGAAGTACTGCCAAGGTTCCAAATGTCTTTAGTTCACAAAATAGATAAGCGGCCTTTGTTATCCTATCACACTGATTTTTTCCCCTCACATATAGCTGTATGTGGAAATGACTTGCCAAAATTCACAGAGCTTGGCAGAGGAAAGGAAGTATCTACACTACAGTATGTCTCCCGGAGTAATGCCGCCCTAAAGGATTATTCCTAGATTGACAGTAGAAACAAGATACGTTCTACAGCTGGAAATAAGATTGCCCTTTTAGAGTGAATCAGCTGATTGAAACAGGCAGGGTTGGACAGTCCCGACTGCTGGATTTGTTGGATGTGCAGTGCATGTTTTGACAAATAGCTCTGAGTGAGGAATCTTTGTTTTGCTGCCCCTTCCCAACGTACGGCATCATGGCAGCAACAAGCAGCATTGGCGGAACTGAATGGGTCTGTTTCATTTTGTACCCTCTCCGACTGCCAGTAGAAGGATCCCTCAGAGGATCCCACCTCACGTAAAAGGGAGAGAGGGAGACACGCCTAACTTGCATTAGAGAATTCAGAACTGTGCTCAGCTCTCCTCATGAAAAGGAGCAAGCTAAGGGAAGCACATTCCAGTCCGTCTGGAAGACCGGCCCACTTTGTACATGAGAAAAGCTGGAGTCTGCTCTCCTTAGCAGGGATGGGAGTCTGTCCACCCAGTGCAGGGAGGAGGAGGGGGGGGGAAATGGGTACGGTATTAAGAAATAGGCGGACATGACACTGGCAAGTCAACTAGTACAGATTATATACTAGCCAGCCCTCTGATCATTTAAAACCAGATTATTCACCTATGGAACTATTGTAGAAGCTGAATTTTTTGAGCCTGGAGCCATAGAAAACGGAACTAAACTGACAAACTGGAATGCAGACCCTCCTCTCTCTTTTTGAAATGCCACGACAACATAACAACATAGTTGTGGATGAGTTTCTTGTGCTTTATAACAACTGGAGCAGATCAGCTCCCTGCACCGTGTTCTTCACTTGTAGAGTCTGGAAGTGAAATTCAGAAATGGAGAGCTACATTCCTCTGAACATCCCAGGAGGTCAGCTTAGAAAAAGGGAAATTAGCCCACCCCTCCCCCTTCCGGAGTGTTATTTTTCCTGAAGAAAAATAATTTTAATTCCTAGATATTTCCGATTCACAGTTACAGCCTTTGGAACTTACAGATACGCTGTAGAGAGTCAGAGTGTAATGTGTGGAATTGATAGAAAAGAAAAAAATATTTTTCCACTACTTGCAGCCGTGACACAAACAAGTCCTTTTTGACAGGAACTCATGATTTTATTTTCAATTCATACTAGCCTATGAGGGAAATAGCCTCGGACAATGGAATGACAACCCAATTCTAGAATGGAGATTTTCCAGCCCTTGAATTCAGTATGTTCTTGATGACCCTTTCAAAGGATCTTTCAAATTTAATTCTTTAAGTATATATCCTGACTGTTCCCTGGCCAAACTCTCAGAGATAAGAAAGATCTGAAAAATACTGGAGATTGTTGCATTTCAGGACAGGTTATGACCACAAAATAGACCTTATTACGGTACCATTAAGAACGAAAATCATTCTTTCTTAGTATATGTTGGGCATCTTATACAATCCAGTGTTTTTTTTAAAAAGCAAAGATATATTTCTACATGGGTCAAATAAAGTTTTGTTGTTCATATAAGGATGTGTCCCCTTCCATTGTAAGTCTGTGTTCACCACTCTGCAGTTATGCTTAAAACAATTTTAAAGTACCATAAAACTCCGTAAAATTACATTTAGAGGCTTCACTGAGGCTTTTAGTTGTCTGTCATAATAACAATACTCCGAGGAAGAAATTTTTAAATCCTCACTATGGAAACAAAATACTGGAATAGAGAAATCCAGCAATATTTCATGAACATTCATATGGGTTGAGAACAGCCATATAAGACTGGTAAGAGCAACAGTTCTCAGTTATATAAATTGAATTGCTATATGGCTGTACTACGGCTAAAATTAATATTCACGTTCTGCGGTAGCATTAATCATTACAGACATTACACTGAGAAGTTTATATTGATGTCTAGTTTGTAAACTTCCCAGAAATATCTGACTGCTATTGAAAGCAAAATTAGAGGCTTATCCAGACTGTCTCAGTTATTTATCCAGGAGGGTTGAAATTGTGTGTCCTACTAATTGGACTGTCATCATTGTGTTGCTGAAAGAGCAGTTCCAGACAGACCATGGCTTTCTTCCAAACATATATACCAAACCCTCTCGGTCCATAAATTGCAACTGGAATTGAAGCCGATTTTCCATGGCCTCTGGGTTATTGCACTTTTTTTTTACATGGCTTGGTTTTATTCTCCATCAGCGGTATTGATGTGGGGGCTATAAATGAGAAAAGAGAGCCTGACTATGGATAGTCCTCAACAACCGGTCCAGAATTTCCGTTGCTAAGCAAGGCAGTGGTTAAAACGAGTCATGTCTGATTTTATGACCCATTTTGCTACTGTTGTTAAGAGAATCACGGCTGTTGTTATATGAATTATGCAGTCATTAAACAAATCCGGCTTCCCTTATAGACTTTGCATGTCAGAAGCCAGCTGGAAAGGTTGCAAAGGGCAGTCACGTGACCCACAGGATGCTGCAACCGTCATAAATACATGCTGGTTGGCAAGTGCCCAAATTCTGATCAAGTGACTGTAGGGATGTTATAATGTTTGTAAGTGCAAGGAAAGTTTTATGTCACTTTTTTCAGTGCTGTTGTAGCTTAAACAGTCACTAAATGAATGGTTGTAAGTCAAGGACAACCTGTAACTGAGCGTCCCTTGTGAAAACATCAGTTATCATAAAGATCTATTTGGCGTAAAACAGCTACTTCTTACTGATTCAAATCTCAGCTGTTGTCACCCACAAAATGCCAAAAAATATATAAATCTTACTGTATAATGTTCCTTTGAATCAGAAATGGCACTCTTCTACTGAAGCAATGTTTCGGAATATTTTAATACTTATAAACATATTAGCAGAAAACACTTAGCATTCATTAAGTTTTTTTTTTAAAGGATTATAAAGTGCTACCCAATGCAAAGGTTATAAACAATGTGTGTCTATCGAATTGTGTTAGGTGCACCTACCCGATGTCACCGGTTATATCATTTCTAATACAAGCATCTCCACCTGTGGGTTCTTTCCCAAAACATGAGAGGTTTTTGTGTGTGATTAAAACAGCAATACAGAAGAAAAGCAACACTAGAAAAACTCCAGGAGAATTACTAATTGGATCATCATATAGTCCCTTTTTTCACTTGTACATAATCATGGCACAAACACATCATTACATGCACAGCATTATGAAAAGCAGGTGGCAGCTGTCACAAAGATGATCTCTGCACAATTTCACACTGTGTGCTAGTTGCACCATGGATTGGGAGGCCCTGTCACATCCTAGTGACTTCCTGGCTGGATTACTGCAATGAGCTCTACCTGTGGCTGCCATTGAAAACCACCTGGGAGCTACAATTTTATTTATTTGAAATATTTATATAGCTTCCCATCTTACATAAAACCAATAATAAAACAAAACAAACTGTAAAACCACCATAAAAATCCCCCCCCCCAACAACACACCCCTCACATTCAACTGACCACTATGAGCCAGCAGTGTGCAGCAGCAACCAAAAAAGCCAATTCAATCCCGGGTTGTATAAACAGAGGCATAGAATCAAGATCACGCGAAGTATTAGTACCGCTTTATAAAGCCCTAGTAAGACCACACCTCGAATACTGCAGCCAATTTTGGTCACCATATCACAAAAAAAGATGTTGAGAGTTTGGAAAAAATTCAAAGAGCAAATAAGATGATCAAAGGCCTGGAGACAAAAACATACAAAGAACGGCTACAGAACTTGGGTTTGGCTAATCTAAAGAAAAGAAGAAATAGGGGAGGCATGATAGCAGTGTTCCAGTATCTGAGGGGCTGCCACAAGGCAGAGGGGGTCAGGTTGTTCACCAGAGCACCAGAGGAAAGGACAAGAAACAATGGTTGGAAGCTGATCCAAGAGAGAAGCAACCTGGAATTGAGAAACTTCCTGACAGTGAGGACAATCAACCAGTGGAACAGTTTACCCCCCAGAAATCGTGGGCACTCCATCACTGGAAAGTTTTAAGAAAAGACTGGACAATCATTTGTCTGAGATGGTATAGGTTCCTGCTTGAGCAGGGGGCTGGACTAGAAGACCTCCAAGGTCCCTTTCTATTCTATTCTATTCTATTCTATTCTACTCTACTCTACTCTACTCTACTCTACTCTATTCTACTTGTTTGGGCTCCAGCCAACACACTATCCCAATGCTTGTGGGAAAAAGTTTTCCCGAAAACTAGGAAGGTAGGGCTCTCCAGATCTCAGGGAGAAGGGCACTCCAAAAGTTAGTAGCTACCAAGAAGGCTCACCATAGGTCCCCCTTCCCAGTTAAGGGAAAAGACACAGAGAATGCCCACACTATTGGATCTGGTTTGGAGCAGGCAGATACACTCAGGGAGAGGCCATCCCACAACTAACTTGGCCACTTGCCATTCAGGGCTTTAAAGATGATAACTAGCATATTGAATTGCACCCGGAAAAGAACTGGAAGCCAGGGCAGATCATGCAGTAGTAACACAACATGAACCACCTTTTGGTGCCCAAAACTGCACACACCACTGCATTCTCAACCACTTGTGATTTCTGGATTGTCTTCAAGGGCATCTCTGTGTGGAGAGCATTGTAGAAATTGTGTAAATGTCAACAAAGAGCTCTGAGGCACCCCTCATTGCAGTCACCAAGGGTTTAACGTCTTACCCACACCCAATGCCACATGAAACTTGCCACAGAGAAAGGAGGAGAACCCTTGCAAAATAGTACCCTCCCTCCATCCCCAGAGTCAGTCCAGTTGAACACTGGTTCAGCAGAATCAAATGTTACTGAGAGATCCAGGAGGGCCAGGGCAGATGCACTACCCCTCTCTGGGGCCCTCCAGAGGTCATCCTCAAGCACAACCAAGGCCACGTTAGTACACTAAATGGAACTGAACCCTGACTGAAAAGGGTCAGATAATCTGCTTCCATCGTGGCTCTCTAAATAACCTTCTTTAAGAGGGAGGGGTCGGTGTTGGAGACAGGACAAAAGTTGGGTCCAAAGAGGGTGTCTTAAAATCTGTGGTGGACACACTTCAGTAGGCTTATGTAACACTACTATTTTGCGGGCTGCATTGGCTTCCCATTATCTTTCAGGTGAAATTCAAGGTGTTGTTATCATCTATAAGGCTCTCCCTGGCACAGGGTTATTTGTGGGACTGCCTGTTGCCAAAGGTATCTGTCTGTCCTACATGCTTGAATGGCCATGCTTTAGATCTCTTCCTGAAACAATCCCATCTGATGGTACCCAAGAGAGATGAATTTTCTGCTGTGCTGTCAGCTAATCATTCCAAATCTCCTCAGGGATAGAGCTGGGCCCAGCCTCATTGGCCTTCACAAAGGCAGTTAAAAACTTGACTTTTCCTTCAGATTTTATGGCTGAGATTATTGGGTTTTCCATCGAGAAAGGGATAGAATTAGGATTTCCTGGTTGTCTGGATTTTAACAGAATTCTCATTTTATTTTCTAATGCTCTATGCACCACTTGGAAACTCAGTGTCCAGACTGGGCAACCTTATCAATTCATTAAATTAAATTAAATTAAATTATTTTTTCTGTCATGTCACTATGACTTTGCCCTTACTTTGTCCTCACATCATGACATGAAATGCAGTAGAAATAAGGAGGGATTGGCAATGGAGTCCCAAAATGTTATGTTGGATAGTTTTCTACCATCTTAAGGATGGGTACGTAGTGTAGCTGAAGACGAGTCGTCACCCCTCACATTGAGGACCTTTTAAACTCACGTGCGTCTGTAAAGCGTGAATTAAGTACACCTTAGGTAGACTTCTTACAAAAAGAACGGTTTTTATGTCTGACTAACAGTTTCTTATATCGTTATCGTTATCGTGGATCTGAATATATGATACTTCGTGATGAAGTATCACAAAATGTCGTGAGTCTAAGCGGTTTACAGAGTCAACATACTGCCCCCAACAAACTGGGTCCTCATATTACTGACCTCAGAAGGATGGAAGACTGAGTCAATCTTGAGCGGGACAGGATCAAACTCCTTGCAGTGGGCAGAGTTAGTCTGCAATACTGCATTCTAACCTCTGCACCAATATAGTCTATCTGTGGTTAAATTCCAGTTTCAGTGGCAATACCCCAAACATGGAACCATGTCACAGAAGCAACAAATAGATCCAGCCCTCCTTTAAAACTATCTAGTGGCCAGCACAACTGGTTGATGTAGCATGACTTTTAAGAGTGGCTATTAAACTGTTGTACTCCCATTGACCTACATAGATCCCTGAAGATGCCGGCAGTGAGCCCGTGAAAGCTTGGATCGTAATTTATTAAAACTTTTACAGTTTTTTTTACCTTTCCTGGTGTTCACTTTTGTTTGTACTACTAATATACAGTACTTTAAACACTGATTTATTTATTGTGAATGAGCTTTTGAAACTAATGTAATCCATGAAAGCCCACATCAGAACAAATGTGTTAGTTTTTGAACTGCCACAAGTTTATCTTGTTATGTTTAGAGAAATCCTTTTGTGTTTGTACAATGCCTGCCACAAGCCAAGAAACCAGAGAAAACTTGGCTATTCTTCAACCTGCTCCCTATCTGTATTTTCTTAACCAAGCAACATTTTACCAAGCAGCAAAGAGCACATTCCAACTTTTCAAAACTTGCATCTTCAGGATATGCCAATGTCACACTAATCCATTTGAGCTGCATTTATTAATCCTTACAAACACCATTTTATCACAACTAAGCAGAAGGGCTAATAACAGATTGTCATAAACCGCTTTAAAACGCTGAATTGAAAATTGCTGCCCCAAGTGTTCAGATATAATCATATGAGCACCCCGGATCTTCTGGAATAAAAAACCCTTCTGGCCTGACAATTTACTAAGCAAGGGTCACGTTTTGGAGATGCGAATAATAATTGGCACCTCAGAATCCAGCTCGCTTCTCAGGACAATTGTAAGGACGACGTCTTCTGTTTGAAAAGCTGGGGGAGAAAAAAAAGATTATAAATCGGCAAAGCTGTCTTGCTTTTTTTTAAAATAACTGCTGTAGAGCCTGCCACTGAACTTGAAATAAATATTTGAGACGCAAATGGCTTAAACAGCTCCCCTGGAACGCAGCCAACAAATAAACAAACCATCGGGGGGGTCCCGGCAGAGTTTTCCAAACTTCGGACGGTGCAGACCGAGTTTGCAAATGGGCGCGGGCCTCTTTTGCGCTTTCGGGCACCACCAGATCCCAGCAGAATCCGGCCCGCGCTTTTCCTTCGGCCCTGTTGCTAACTTTTTCCGACTTAAGTTGAATGTTTGGAGCAGCCGTGACGCCGGCGTGAGGCGAGCTGCTATTTTATTTCCCCGCAGCGCGGGGTAGTTGAGCGCCTGGGGGGGGGGGGCAGCGGCTGCTGGTGGGACGGGGAAGAAAAGAGTGACCCGGGCCAGCTGCAGAAGTCCCGAGTCAGAGGCGCGGCCTGGGCGAAGCGAAAGGCTGGGCCACCTTGCCCTGCCCTGCCCTGTCTTTGGGATCTCCGCCTTCCTAGCAGCATCTTTTGGCTGTCGCCTGTGGGTCAGCTCTCCCTCGCCATGGCTCCCTTCAGGCCGGCGGCTTCGGGCATCAGAGCGTGGGGTTTCCTCCTGGCAGGTGAGTCTTCCTCGCGTCCATCTCCGCTCTCAATCGGAGATGGGGGGACCTGCCGCCGGACCTGCCTAGTTGGCGGGAAGCGTTGGTTACCCTTGAAGAGAGGAGCGTGCACTCTCCGGACTAGAGAGGAAGGAGAGGAGGCGAAAGCGCAGGGGTGCAATCGTAATTTGGGGTTTTGTTTTTCTTTCCTGGGGTACCAGGCCACGCTGAGTAGAGCCGAGGGGGTCTTGGAGAGAGCAGGGAGCTCCTGCTCATCCCCGAAGGAGCCACCTTTCAGCCTCACCTCCTGTCCACTGAAAAGCGCAGCAAAGGGTTGTCAGTATAGTTTGGGGGGTTTCCGGTGAAGCAGTCTGCTCCGAATTAGTGTGTGTGTGTGTGTGTGTGTGTGTGTGTGTGTGTTTGGGGTGGGTGGGGGTGAGGCTGCCAATAGGGGAGTGATCCCTCAATTTTGGGGATGAATGAGGATGGGGGGGCTTCCCAACTAGTCTTCTAAGTCAGTGGTTCTCGACCTTTTCTTCACTACAGCCCCCCTTTAAATACCATAGCCTCGGATGATCTAGGGTTGCCAGGTGTCCACTATTTGAGTGGACAGTCCACTTTTTTCACATTATGTTCACTATTTTTTTTCACAAAATAGTGGACATTTTTTTTTATTCAAAAGCTTTATGATGAAATGGCACGTAATCTAAAGCTGTACAGTCTACTTTTTTTTACTACTTAACCCCCCCCCCCCCCCGCTTGTCCGCTATTTTTTGGAAGCAGACCTGGCAACCCTACTCGGATCTCCAAGACTTAACTCAAGATTTAAATCATAGCATTTCTTCAAGCCCTCTGTGATGACATTGCGACACACACACCCCCCGAGCTCTGGGGACCCACAAGTTGAGAACCACTGTTCTAAGCGAAGGCTGGGATTTAATGTTCCGAGTTGGAATTGCCACTTTTATTCTGAACAGGCTGACCTGCTTTCACACTACGCAAAGGGCAGAAAATCAACAAGTGCTGTGATACAGAAAGCCCGACCGCCTGATTTTTTTCCCTCTGCTCCAATAATCAGCAGCTCAGTCCTATGGGGGTGTTTGTGCAGGAGAAACTCTCAGGGAGTGAAGGAGACACTGAAATAAGCGGCCGACTGGAGATGCTGTTCCTGAGAGCCAAAGGGCTTGGATCATATCCTCTGTGAAAATAAATGCCAAGACGTCTGTCATAGGAGCAGGGAGGAAGCCTCCCCTTACCATGTGGATTTTTACTCCTGAATCTCCTGGATTCAGTCCTCGTATTAATAATAGGGAGAGTCTAATTTGTGGTGCGTTCTTATCGGTGGGATCAGAGTTTTATACTTGTGAATTTTGAGTTTATGGAGACTTCCCTAACTGCGGTGCCTTTCTCAAGTAAAGATTTCGACTTCCAGAACAGCTATGCTAGTTGTAATCCAGTTGTAATCCATTAAATAATCATGCGAATCTATCTGTTAACTGTTTGTATTTGTTGACCTCGTTAACCTCCAATCTCCCCGTATCTTTTTTTTCCTAATGCCTTTGGAGTAGATGGAGTGTGTGGTCTGTGCCTGCCTGATTTCTAACCAACCTTGGTTGTGGGGAAGCCGCACACCCATTTCCACCAGCTGGAGCCTTTGTTCCCAATTCCCTTTGAAGTTTTGGCTCCAGAGGATTTGAGGCTCAGGGAATTGGCCAGCTGCCTGGAAGCAGCATGGAAATGCAAGAGGGCGGTGGGGAGATTGAAGGCTCCCAGTTGCCGTATCTCCCTGGCAGCTGTAGGCGTCCCTACAGAAGAAGCAGGTGGATGGAAGAATGCTTTGAATGCCATCCTGCAGTCAAAGCTTGGGTAAGGTGGACAGAAAATCCTGGCCCTGGCATCCAGCAGGACCCCCACTTACACGATTATAATCCCTCCTTGAGGCTGTGGCATCGCCTCCCTGCCACAGCCTCTCGAGAGGAGATGTTCTCTGAAACTCAGCCATCGTTCACAAATTCAACTCTCAGCCCCCACATCCCTGGCCCAGGGCCAGGCTGGCTGAACAACAGAGCCAATCCCCGCTAGGGTTATTTCTGGCAGTGCTGCAGCTTCCGCTCTCAGGCCTAAAGGAAAGGGAGGGGAGGGCAGCTTTGACATTTCTCTTTTCCAGCCCCACCCTTCGTACTCGGTGTCTTTGTCCACCTTCTTAATCCTACTTCTTAGACCTCCTTCTTCCTTCGGGTCAAACTAGACTTTCTAGACGATCCTAAGAAACCCCGGTTGTCACACTTAACACGGACGTAGTGACTTGGTCGTCGAGAGACCCCGTCTCGTATCTATCTACCTCTTGGCACTACTGTTTTTCGGCGACGGGCAAGAGACATTTGCAGAGCGTGTTGGAATCTGTCCTCCAGTTTCTCACTATAACATCAAGTAGCCTTGAGCTTTCTCCTTCATGGATTACTGCCTTGTCGTGGCGAAGGGGCTTGCATAACTCAATGAAGCTATGAGCTATGCCGTGCAGGGCCGCCCAAGACGGACAGGTCATAGCAGAGAGTTCTGACAAAATGTGATCCACTGGAGAAGGAAATGGCAACCCACTCCAGTATCTTTGCCATGAAAACCCCATGGACAGTACCAAAAGGCAAAAAAATATGACGCTGGAAGATGAGCCCCTCAGGTCGGAAGGTGTCCAATATGCTACTGGGGAAGAGCAGAGGGCTAGTACTAGTAGCGCCAGAAAGAGTGAAGCGACTGGGCCAAAGCCGAAAGGACGCTCAGCTGTGGATGCATCTGGTGGTGAAAGGAAAGTCCGATGCTGTAAAGATCTTTTCTCCATAGGAACTTGGAATGTAAGATCCATGAATCAAGGCAAGGTGGGCGTGGTCAAACAAGAGATGACAAGACTGAAGTTGAAACTCAAGTACTTTGGCCACCTAATGAGAAGGAAGGACTCACTGGAGAAGAACCTAATGCTGGTTCTTCTCCAGTGGGCAATAGAGGGCAATAGAAGAAGGGGACGACAGAGGGCAATAGAAGAAGGGGACGACAGAGAATGAGGTGGCTGGATGGCGTCACTGAAGCAGTAGGCGTGAGCTTAAATGGATTCCAGAAGATGGTAGAGGACAGGAAGGCCTGGAGGAACGTTGTCCATGGGGTCGCGATGGGTCGCACACATTTAACAGATGGGGAATGTGACTCAAACCCAAACCAAATTGAAATCCTTCCAGGTTTAAAACCAGCTCTGGATTGTAGGTAGTCCTTGACTTACAACCATTCGTTTAGTGAATGCTTGAAGTTACAATGGCACTGAAAATAGTGCCGAAAATATAACCGGGTTTTACACTTACGACCATTGCAGCATCCCCATGGTCACATGATCGAAAGTCAGGTGCACGACAACTGATGTGTATTTATGACCGTTGCATTCACCCAGGGTCATGTAATCACCATTTGTAACCTTCCCAGCCGGGTTCCGACAAGCAAAATCAGGGAATGCCAAATTCACTTAACAACCACATGATTCGTTTGACAGCTATAATTATTCACTTATAGATGGTGACAAAAAGGTTGTAAAAATGGCGCACAACTCGGCTAACAACTGTCTTGCTTAGCAACAGAAATTTTAGACTCCATTGTGATAGTAAGATGAGGGCTTCCTGTATTGCTTTTGAGTCATATTTTGACTCCTGGAAATTGCCTGGACTAGTTCCAGCATTTTTCTTGCAAATTTCAGTGATTCGCCCTCGCCTCCTTCTTCCTAGAGCTGAGAGAGAATGATGGACCCAAAGTCACTCAGCTGACTTCCTGTCTAATGTGGGATTGGAATTCACTATCTCCCAGTTTGTAGCCTGGTGCCTTAACTACTGCACCAATCTCTGGATTATTACCATTATTTATATATATGTATATATATATATATATTTAAAGAAAATTTTGAGTGGGGTTCTTGTAAACTTTTGTCCAAGACAGTTTTTCAGTTCACATCTGCTTTAGACATAGAGTTTCTATTCATCTGAGTCTTGTAGGAATATATCATGCTTTCTTTCTAAAGATAAAAATGCAGGGGAGGAGAACAATTTGAAAAGCATTTCTTAAACCTGAATAATAAATAGACAAACCAAAGACCACCCCTGTTCTGTCTTTATTAAAGTCCAAATCTTCATTAAAACGTGATTATACGCAGATTTAATAATTTTGTATACGTGAGAAACTTTGGTTCGGAACAAAATGACCTGGCCCATCTTCTCGCTTTCTTCCCCCATTAGACTGAGAAAGACATCTCTGGTATGATGGTATGTGATGATGGACGTTGTTTGGTAGGGGGTTAAGTGTATTTAAGTAAAAGAAAAAACTTGACTGGGGGCCAAGTGCTATGGAATGCATAAGACTGGAGTGTTTGCCAGTTGCTCCCTCTATATTGTCAAGAAAGAAGAAAAAAGTCAAAGCAGCAAATCAAATGGCAGACCGTGTTAAAAAAAATTAATACAATAAAACAGGTATTCTTTCAATAAACTATTTCTTCTTCAGGAGTCCGAAAAAAATATTTCTTTCCTAGTAAGAAATAGAATGCATTAGAGATGAGTTTTCCTTCATTTGGGTATTATGCCGCCAATAAAACGCTGATTTCAGGAAAAATAACTTAGATAGTTACCTGGGAATCATTTCCATTTAGCTCCCAGGAGATCACTGCTCAGTAAATATGCAGAGGATTGAGCCATACGTTTTTCTGATTAAATTTAGTGAGTTTTGTTGAAGTGTTCTGCCTTTTTTGTTTGTCTCTTTACTTTCAGTAAACCTAGCTTAAGTGCCCCAGGGTGTGCTCCCCATTTGCACTAAACCACAGCAAAATCTTCTCTTGATTACAATAGTCCTTGATTTATGACCACAGCGCAGCCTGGCAATTATAGTAACAAATCCTGATAGTCGTAAAGCGGGTTGTCACATGATTAATCTAATTTTACATCTTTGTTTTCTGGTGGCCATTAAGAAAATGCCATGATCGCCAACCAAACCCATAGTTTGCTATGGGGCGTTTTTGCTGAAAACTGGAAGTAAATGCCATTTTTTTGGCAAAAACTTTGTAAATCGCGGTCACATAACTGCAGGGTTGTGCAAATGACTGTAAATTCAGGCCGGTGGCCGAGTGTCCAAAACGCAGTTATGTGCCTGAAGGGGAGACAGTAGGGTGCTTGGTTGCAAGTGCCTTTTGGGGTGTCCATTGTAACTTTCATTGGTCGCCAAGTGATCGATTGTAAGTTGAGGACGGCCTTGGTAGCAATTTTTCACTTTGTTTCCATGATGTTTGCTTAATTTATTTTTAGCTATAGTATCAAAAGAAAAATTTGCCGTCATTTCCACACTATCCACCACCCCATAGCCAAAGTTAGGTGTTCAATAGTGTGAACCAGGCTTTTCCTGTGTTTTCAAGCTGAATGTGGGCACAATTTTGTGGTAAATTCTGGTCAATTTCTGAATGCTGCCGTTCCGCTTTTGGCTTCCTAAAGAGCTGGACATAGCTCTTTCAGGAACCTGCTAGATCAGTGGTGGCAAACCTATGGCACGCTTGCCAGAGGTGGCACTCGGAGCCCTCTCTGTGGGCACAAGTGCTGTTGCCCCAGCCTCGCCTCCCCCCACAACCCCCTTCTCACCAGCAGCCCCCCTGGAGGAGTCGCCCCCGAGCGTGGCCCACACGGAGTAGCACAGCCGAGGACATGGCAGCCAGGCAGTGTAGACAAGACTCTGCCCTCATGCCCCATCGTGCACAGTTGATGCTGCGGGGTGCGGGCAGAGGGCGTGGCCGCCATGGCGCTGCTGGGCTGCCTGGGAGATCTGTGTTGGGCCCTGGAGGCGGTGAGTGTCCCTGCAGGCAGGCAAGGCAGGGGACAGTGTTGGGGCGGAGCAGGGGCAGGGCAGGGGGTGGAGCAGGGGCGGGGCCAGTTTTGGGGCACTCGGTCTCTAAAAGGTTCGCCATCACTGTGCTAGGTGTACAGTGTTGGGGTCTGGGATAACATAACAGTGAAATAATATGCTAGGTGAAATAATGTAACTATATAATGCTATAACCAGCTCAGTCCTTCACTTTGCCTCAGCTCATGCCAGGAAAGAATCTGCAGAGCAGTGATTGGCAACTACAGCTAGCTCTCAACTTTCAACAGTTTGTTTAGTGACCATTCAAAGTTACAACGGTACTGAAAAATGTGACTTACAATGTTTTTCACACTTACAAACATTGCAGCCTCCCCATGGTCACATGACAGAAGTTCAGACACTTGGCAACTGACTCATATTTATGACGGTTGCAGTGTCCCGGGGTCATGTGATCCCCTTTTGCGACCTTCTGACAAGCGAAGTCAATTTCGGACCCCAGATTCACTTAACAAACGTGTTACTAACTTTACAACTGCAGTGTTTCACTTAACAACGGTGGCCAGAAAGGTCGTAAAATGGGTGAAGATTCATTTAACAACTGTCTTGTTTAGCAACGTTGGGCTCAATTGTGGTCATAAGTTGAAGACTACCTATATATAGAAAAAGGAAAGGAAAGAAGGGAAGGGAAGGGAAGAAGGAAAGGAAAGGAAAGAAGGGAAGGAAAGGGAAGGAAAGGAGGAAAGGGAAGGGAAGAAGGAAAGGAAAGGAAAAAAGGAGAGGGAAGGAAAGGAGGAAAGGGAAGGGAAGAAGGGAAGGGAAGAAGGAAAGGGAAGGAAAGGAGGAAAGGGAAGGGAAGAAGGAAAGGAAAGGAAAAAAGGAAAGGAGGAAAGGGAAGAAGGGAAGGGAAGGGAAGAAGCAAAGGAAAGAAGGAAAGGAAAAAAGGAAAGGAGGAAAGGGAAGGGAAGAAGGAAAGGGAAGGGAAGGAAAGAAGAGGAAGAGAAATCTTAAGTCCACCTTTCCCCCCCCCCCCCAAAAAAAAATGTTGCTGGCAACTTGGTTCTGTTAGTGGTTCTCACATTTTATTCAACTTGTGTTGTTTATTTTGGGGTTTATTAATTTCAAAAGCTTTTAAGCCACTTGGGTCTTATGGCTTTACGACAAAAGAATCGAGGGGGAGGAGCAGCTGGTGAGGAAGGGAGCAAAGCCAGAGGGTGCTTTGCCTATTCTGTGCTGCACACACATGATCACAGATAAATCACACATCACTAACAATAATCCCTTAACGTCTGGATTAATATCGCTATTCCAATTTCTCAATTTAATTATTTTAGCCATCTGCCGCAGTTGATACAACCACAATTCCTGATAAAGAGTCAGCTGCCAAAGTTTTGATAGATAGTTCAGCACCACACCAACATCATTAACACTTAAGAGATTTTCCCGTAAATATATTTACATACATTACTACACTATTCTAAAATAATAGCAAGCGATCACATTTCATATGGGTCAGGGAACCCTCAAGTTTCTTTCATAAGAGTAAGGATGTCCAAAATTTCAAATACATTCTTTGGGCAGTCAACTATACCCTAAAACATTTTTTGATTAATTAACGTTTATCTTCATATCTCAGATTTCTTTTTTGATGGATACTAAACAGATATCTTGCCCTGATCCAATAACTTCCTCTTGAATAATTATGCAGTAGACAAAGCTTATCTTCCAATAATTTTTCAGGTGGAAAACTACTGTTTTGCTCTATCTGAAACCCAGATTTTGCTTTGAATAAATCCAAATACTGCTAATCTCATTCTCTGCTTGTAATTTGGCTCCTAATGGTTCAGTGCTTCCTAAGGCCCTATCCCCGTGGTGGCGAACTTATGGCGCGCGTACCACAGGTGGCATTCGGAGCCCTCTCTGTGGGCACGCGCACCGTCGCCCCAGTCCTAGGCCTTCAGCTGCGTTTTATAAAACTTTTTCGCTTTAGGCCTCCGCCACCGTGTGCAAAAAAAAAAAAAAAAGGTTCAATCAACTTCTCGCAGGGAAAAAAAAGATCTTGCAAAGTTGGAATTGATTGATTGAACTTTTTAGTCCCACCCAGTCTGCTGTTACCACCGCAGCCATGCCCACCCAATGGGCCATGCCCACCCGGCACCCGATGATACATGTGGGTTTTGGGTGGCAATTTGAGCACTCGGTCTCTAAAAGGTTCGCCATCACTGCCCTATCTATCCTGTCTCCAGGATAATATTTTCTTCGGCATTTTCTGTCTCCACAGTGCTGGGAGGAGCGCTGTGCCAGGAACCTGAACATCCCCACGGCTGTTCCCATGGCAGCTGCTACCCAGCCACTGGAGATCTGCTGGTAGGCAGGGCTGATCGACTCTCTGTCACTTCTACCTGCGGCCTGCGACACCCACAGCCTTACTGCATTGTCAGTCATTTGCAGGTGAGTATGCATGATAACAAAAATAGATAACAACAACAACAACAATAATGTGTGCCTTTGAGTCATAGTTGACTCCTGACAATTGGACAAGTCCCTGCAGTTTTCATGACAAGATTTCAGAAGTGGTTTGCCATTGTTTCCTTCCTCGGGCTGTGAGAGACTGACTGGTCCAGAATCACGCAGCTGGCTTGGTGCCTCAGGCAAAACTAGAACTTATGATCTCCTGGTTTCTGGCTAGTAATATTCAATATAATTTAATTTGTATGTTGTCCAACTCTCACTCACCCTGTTATAATATTTATTAACAACTGGCTATTATTTATCACAAAGGTAGGATAAAAAAAATCTAAAAAAACCCTTTCTGACTCATGACTGGGATACCCAAGTCAGGATCTGACCTACGTTAATTCTAAAAACCAGAAATAGAAACAAATTGCTCCTCCCAATTCCAGAATCTACTTGCTGTGCCAAAATGTGGTGACATAACATTAAATCATGGAGACACTATTTCTTGACAGTTTTCAAAGGTATGTAAGCCTTCAGAGAGTTGAGAGTATTCTTAAAAACTATTCCAATGGTGGACTCCTACATGAACACTATGTTTCTTTTAGTCATAAGACAACTGGATCACAGCCCTTTTCAATGTATAGGTAGTCCTCAACTTATAACCGGTCAAAGTACGATGGACTTCCAAAAGGTACTGATGATCTAGTTCCAATAGCCAACCCCCTCTTGGTCACATGACCAGCCACTTGGCTTTCAGCCTACATTTACAGCTGCTTGCCGTGTCCCATGGTCATGTGACCACTATGGATTCACTTAACAACCATATGCTGTTGCTCTTTGATCGCAGCATTTTCTTAACCACCACCACAACAAAAGGTTGTAAAATCAGATCAGTCGCCTGATGATCCACTTTATGACCATCCTGACCTACAACCTCCATTATAGTCGTAAATTGAGGACTACCTCTATGTGGTTGTGGCAAAAAGATAAAAAATAAAAGGGGTTGAAGCAGTCATTGGTCTTCTGTTCACTAGAAATTCTGCCTTGCAGGGCTGAGAGCTAATTTTTTGCAGGACAAAAGCTAAGAGCTGCTTCTCTATATGTCCATATGTGATAAAAATCAAGTTTCCTTTCATATCAAATTCTCCCCCGAATCCCTTTTTACGTGGAGAACAGCCTATACGTGGCTCCATCTTTTTAACAGGATGAGAAAAAGTGTTTTGTGTGCGACTCACGTCGACTTTATGATCCTGCGTCCAACCGTAACAGTCATCGCATTGAGAATGTCATCACTGCCTTTGCCCGCTATCGGAAGAAGACCTGGTGGCAGTCAGAAAATGGTAAGAGATGGAAATCTCCATACATAAATGCCAGGATGACAAGTTTTTGAAGAGTTGTATAGATAAACATCAGTGCAAATCAGTTGCCCAATCTTTTAAGGTGTCAGCACTAATGATGTTACCTAGTTTGTAATGAAACATCTGCAAGAAAACAACCAAACTCAGAGAATACCAAGGACCCCTCATGGGGAGTTAGGCTATAAAGATGTTTGATCTAACATCTGCCGGGAAGGGTGTGTTTTTAACTATGTTTTTTGAATTGTTGTTGCCATGTTTCCCCCCAAATAAGACTGGGTCTTATATTAATTTTTATTTTCCAGTTAGGTCTTATTTTCGGGGAAATATGGTACTAAATGCGTCCGTCTGGCTGATGATCTTAACTGGGCCTTATTTTGGGGGTGGGGCTTATATTACGAGCGTCCTGAAAAATCATGCTAAGGCTTATTTTCTGGTTGGGTCTTATTTTTAGGGAAACATGTTAAATAACTAAATAAATGAAGCTATCTTTCAGAGTAGAACACCATCATTGTTCTCCAGTTATCTTAACCACCCAGAGATACAAGTGATGCCATGTAATCATCTGCCCCCCCTCCCCCCATTAAATGCCATCAATGAGGCTGGATAATTGCAGAATAATCTATTTATTAGACTTTAGATTTATTACACTATAAGATTTATTGCTGAATACAGGTAGTCCTCATCTTACGACTCATTGCTTAGCAACTGTTTGAATTTCCAACACTTAACCTGGGGATTATTTAAGACTTGGAATTGAAATTCCAACGGTTGGGGCCCCCGGTGGTCACATGACCAATCTTCAGGCGCTTAGCAACCAGGCTGCATTTAGGGATACTTGCAGCATCCGTAGTCACACGATTGTGTTTTATGATGGTTTTGCCCAAACCTGGCATTTATTTCTTTATAACCATAACAAGCCTTTGGTTCACTTAACGACCACTGATTTGCTTAACAACAGGGGTGATTCGTTTAACAAGCGCCGCAAAAAGATTGTAAAATCATCATGGGTTATGACCCTCATGAATGATGACGGTGACGGGCAGGCTCCGTTATGCTTGTAACTTGAAGCCTATCTATACTACAATATTTTGGCAGTTTACAATAAACCTATGAAATGAAAACTACAACAATCAAAGATTAAGATCATGAGTAAGTCAAAAGCTTTCCTAGAAAGGTGCATTGAGGCCTTTTAAAAGATAACAAGGAAAACATCCGAAAGTCCTCTAGGGCAGAGGTCCCCAACCTTTGGGGCACCCGGGACCGGTTCTGTGGAGAACGTTTTTTCCACGGACCGGAGAGTGTGTGATTTTGTGTGCTGCCTACATCCCACGGATGAGGCTTTGTTTGTTTGTGCGGACCAGTTGCTGGCATGCTGCGGCCCGGTACCGGTCCACGGCCCGGGGGATTGGGGACCCCTGCTCTAAGGCTACTCAACCTCTAGTGACCAAGTCACCCTTCAGATGTTTTACTGTAGCGCATGATCCTCTGTAAAGGAGAGGTGAAGCTGATGGGAGCTGGATTGCCTGATGCCTTATGTGCCATCTCAAGGGTGTTATAAGCTGTCTACCAGCAGGACTCTTAGATACGCACAGCCACTTTCTTCCTTGCTGCGCTACTCCGTGTTTCTCTGCAGCAAGCCAGCCTCACAGTCGGTTCGGCCTGCCCTGGATCTGCGTGTTCTTTGTTTAGAGAACATGTCACCTCCGAGGCAGAGCAAGAGAGAGGGCTTCCCCAGAGTCCTGTTGCTTTCCTTTCACTCCCACGCAGGGGAAATGCTGAATCATGTATAACCAAGTCCCTTCTTCCTCCGATTTTTGCCAGGTGGGGGTGGAGGCTCCTACAGGAAGAGCCAGCTATCCAGAGAGGAACTCAGTGCCAGCAACTGACCTCTGGCAGCTGGAGTGTCTCTCTCTGGATCCAAAAACACCCACCCAGTTTAGAGCTCAAGTCTCCTTAACCAGGTCTTCTGGTGGTTCCACAAAGTTCTCAGGTGCTTCTTCTGCCTGGATTCATCTGGAGTTGCCGTTATGCTTTGTTCCAGTTGGGAGAAAAGAGTGGACAGGATGAATCATTTTTCCCATTCTCAGTGTTTTAAAAAAAAAACCCAAAAAACCCAGAGAGAGGCAATTGGCAGCCAGAAAAGAAAGCAAACAAAACAATAGTTTGCTTAGAATATTAACACCAGAGCAATATTTTATCAGCCCAACAGAGTGTTGTTGTTTTTTTTCCCAAAAAAGGGTTTTTATATGTTCTTAAAAAGGAGCAAGAGCAGATTATTTGGATCAGGGGAACCATTTAAGAGAGGAAAAATTGCACAGTTCTAGGGGAGTGAAACTGACCTAACGTTTTGTTACTTTGCAAAAAACATTGTGAATATATGTATAACAGTAATTTAAGATGCCCCGTGCTTACTCCCAGGAAGCTAGTAAACTCAGTTATAAAAAGTCATACATAAAATAATCCAATATATTACCAATACAATAGTATTATCTGGAATTACATTCTTGGATCATGAATGCAGAAATTTGGATTCATTTCTTTATAGCTCAACTCTGTCTTACCTAATGGTAAAATCTTATTAGAGTGCCTAAATTCAGGAACTCTTTCCTACCATTTGTATGGTTTACAAGATAGTAAGTGGTGGTGGGAAAGTTTTGTTAAAAGAGGCCTGCCTTCCTTGTCAGCTGTTGGTGGTGGGATTTTGGAGCTAAGGTATCCCTGCATGTTGTACGTATAGAAGGGGGAAGGGGGTTTACTATGGTTCTTAGATACCCAACAACAGTGTTTCTCAACCTTAGCAACTTTAAGATATGTGGACTTCAACTCCCAGAATTCCCCAGCTAGCCATGCTGGCTGAGGAATTCTGGGAGTTGAAGTCCACATATCTTAAAGTTGTCAAGGTTGAGAAAATACTGTCCAATGTAGTTTGGATGGGAAGAGCAATAGTGGACCATCTGTTATTCAGGAAATTGAGTCATCACTATTATTCATTTTCTATAAGGAGAATCCCAAAAAGTTCCAGAGGAGTCTTAGATTCCCTTCCAAAAGAGCCGCCTAGAGTCGCTTCAAACAGCAAGATGGGTGGTATATAAATTTAATAAATAAATAAAATTAGGTCAAAAGCAATTGCCCTAATATTTTTCTGGGGTCCACCCCCGCCTTCCACCTATTTCTC
The DNA here is from genome assembly GCF_001527695.2 of Protobothrops mucrosquamatus. NCBI lineage: Eukaryota > Metazoa > Chordata > Lepidosauria > Squamata > Viperidae > Protobothrops > Protobothrops mucrosquamatus. The sequence goes on from NW_015389347.1 coordinate 74,892, forward strand.
TAGGAGTGGAGGAAGTCAGTATCCGCCTGGACTTGGAGGCTGAATTCCACTTCACACATTTAATCATGACTTTTAAGGTAAGTCCCATGTGATCATAGATGGCTCCTTCTCCAGGAGAGAATTCCCCCACAATGCCTTCTTCGTGGAGAGGCATGAATGAGTTTATCTTTTGGGAGCCTTTGGGGAGCCTTTGTAGCCTTATACAGTTCTTCACAAGGAAGTGGGGGCTTTACTTAAAGTACAGAATAAATGCACATTTCCATGGCAGTTTTCCTGTCTGCATATCTAAAGGCAACACACTTGTATGCAATTTCCTATAAGACAGAAATTCCATTGTATACAATGGTACAAACGATTCTTCTTGTGAAATGTGGGGAAATAACCTTATAAAACTACTTTGTAAAATGCCAAAATTAAATCTGTTTCATCTATTATGTTGGCATATATAGGTATAGCACAGTGATGGCAAACCTTTTAGAGACCGAGTGCCCCAAAACTGGCCCCGCCCCCGCTCCACCCCTTGCCCCGCCCCCACTCCGCCCTCACCCTGCCTGCCCACAGGGCCACTCACCACCTCCAGAGCCCGCCGCAGATCGCCCAGGCAGCCCAGCAGCGCCATGGTGGCCACGCCCTCTGCCCGCACCCCACAGCATCAACTGGCGCGATGGGGCATGAGGGCAGAGTCTTGTCTACACTGCCTGGCTGCCATGTCCTTGGCTGCGCTGCTCCGCGTGGGCCACGCTCAGGGGCGACTTTCCTCCAGGGGGGCTGCTGCTGAGGAGGGGGTCACGGGGGGAGGCAAGGCTGGGGCAACGGCACATGTGCCCACAGAGAGGGCTCCGAGTGCTTGATTTGATGGATTTTTGAGGGGAAGGTATGTACAGTACACTAAATATGGCTTTTTGAATTTGAATTTTTTTTTGAATTTTATTATATTTATACCCCGCCCTTCTCCCGGAGGACTCAGGGCGGCTTACAGCCAGTTTAAAAACAATTTATACAATACAATACAAAATTTAAAAAATGATTAAAAATAAATATTTAAATAGGCCGCTTCTAATAAAATTTAGTTAAAACCAATTTAAAATGCCCCTAGGCCAGTCCTGCCCGCTGAAAC
>NW_015389347.1:76645-97029 GCF_001527695.2 Protobothrops mucrosquamatus
GGCTTCACATAAATATTGAACAGTAAGGGGGAGAGGACCGACCCTTGTGGCACCCCACAAGTTAGGGGCCTTGGGGCCGACCTCTGCCCCCCTGCCAATACAGACTGCGTGCGGTCGGTGAGGAAGGAGGAGAACCACCGCATAACCGTGCCTCCCACTCCCAACTCAGCCAGACGCCGCAGCATGATACCGTGGTCCATCGTATCAAAAGCCGCTGAGAGGTCCAAAAGAACTAGGACAGAGGAGCAACCCCTGTCCCGGGCCCTCCAGAGATCATTCACCAGTGTGACCAATGCCGTTTCCGTGCTGTATCCCGGCCTGAAGCCCGACTGGAGCGGGTCTAGATAGACCGTTTCCTCCAGGTGTCGGGGGAGCTGCCGCGCAACCACACTCTCCACAACCTTCGCCACAAAGCGAAGGTTGTTAAATTCCCTTCCCTTCCCTTCCCTAAAGCAACACCCCTTCCACCATTGTAGCATAGCATAGCCCTGTTCAGTACACTTTATCCATTAAACATGGTGCTTGTAAATTGAGGTTCTTAAATCAAGGGTTGATTGTATCCTTGATAGCGTACCCATAGCATACAAATCTAGGACCATGTGGAGGAATATAGAGATAACATTGGAGAAAATAGGTGACAATTATTCATAAAACTTAGCCCAGGAAAACAGAAAGTGTGAGAAAGAAACTCAAGATCGCCTCTCCTTGATTCTCTTTGGTTTAAAGAGGGAAAGGGAAATATCAGACTTCCATGATTCTATTATGGAAGTCTGATGATAGTTTCTCTTCCCTCCTTAAACCAAATCAAAACTATCGATAGCCTGTACCCATAAATTAAAACTCCAGAACTTTGTGATGTCTGTTCCTTGAAGGGCTGATAGATATTTACACAAAATATATTAACATAGGGTCTGGGTCACCCATATTTATTTATTCCTTCATCGTTATCGCATCTCATTATTTTATTTATTTATACCCTGTCTCAATCCATCTTCATTCCAGGCAAGATATAACATAGACAATTAATAACGACGACGATAATGATCGTGATGATACTGCTACTATTAATAATAATGACAATACTGCAATTTTAAATGCAGATGATAATAGAATTATAATAAGAACTAAAAGCTGAGCAGCACTTCAGATGATAACCTGAAGACACACAAAGTGATTCTTGTAGATCTCCAGTCCAGTTTGGTGTAATTTCTTGAGTCACCATTTCTACCCTGCAGACCTTCCGACCTGCAGCTATGCTGTTGGAGCGCTCAGCAGACTTTGGGCGCACCTGGCAGGTGTACCGCTACTTTGCCTATGACTGTGCCGCATCTTTCCCCACTGCCTCCCTGGGACCCTTGAGACGCGTGGATGACGTTATCTGTGAGTCGCGGTACTCAGACATTGAACCTTCTACAGAAGGGGAGGTGAGTGGGACTCCTGGCCTCGGGGCTGCAAAGTTGAGTATAGATAGTCCTTGATTTACTAACCGGTTGCTTAGTGACCATTCAAAGTTACGACCAACCTGAAAAGGGGAACTTACGATCTGAATTGAAGTTCTGCAGTTGGACACTTTCTGCAGTCACATGATCAAACTTGGCGCCCTCAGCAACGTGGCTGCATTTACAGCCCTTCGCGGCATCCTGCCGACATGTAATCACATTTTATGACAGTTTTGCCAAAAACCAGCACTTCTGGTTTTCAGCAAAACCTTGCCATAGTAAATCATCGGTTCACTTTAACGATCACCGCAAAAAAGGTTGTAAAATTGGGTAGGTCGGAGATTAGCAGGCTCCATTATAACCGTATGTTGAGGACTACCTCCAGAAGATGGTAGAGGACAGGAAGGCCTTGAGGAACGTTGTCCATGGGCTCACGATGGGTCGGATATGACTTCGCAACTAACAACAACAACCTCTACTCAAAGCTATTGCACTCAACCGGGGCTCCTTCTCTTCTCTATGTTATGCCTTTCTTCTTTGTTCTAGGTCATCTACAGAGTGCTGGATCCAGCTATTCCAATCCATGACCCCTACAGTCCAAAAATTCAGAGTGAGTCCTTTTTTTTTTGGATTCTGGGTTGAAAAGAGTAAAGCAGTATTTCCCAACCCTTAGCAATTTTACGATATGTGGACTTCAACTCCCAGAATTCCCCAGCCAGCATTTTGGCTGAGGAATTCTAGGAGTTGAAGTCCAGATACCTTAAAGTTGCCACGGTTGAGAAACAGTGGAGTAGAGCATTGATTTGAGGTGTAGAAAAGATTTAATATATTACACCTCCTTTTGAGATTTTTAGCCATGTCCAAAATATTGCGAATTCTTTCCTGTTCCAGATTTATTTTGGGGGGAAACCCAAATAGCTGGGTTAGCATATTCTGGGGTGTGTGGGGGGGAATGCAATGCTCCAGGGAACACTGGAGCATTCCAGGAATGGACCACGCCATTTTACATGTAGCTAAGTAAAGCTTTTGCTCCTTCGGTGGCATCTAGATGTCTTGAGACTACTACAGCTTCTAAAATTCTCAGACGCCATAGCAGTGGGGATAAGAATACATATTTGAAAGTCATCTCTTTGGAGAAGGCCATTTCTTTATTCTCAGTTGTTAAATTTCAGCTTGTTGACGAGAATGGTTTCCAAAGGCAGGCTGTTCCATATCCAGAATATCCCACTGGTGTATTTTAAGCAGAAACTGCACAGCCATTTATCATGGGCGAAGGGGTATCCAGGGATTTCTTCCATTGGCAGGGAAATGACTTTTCCAATTTTTCCAGTTCTTTTCCAACTCGATGACTCTTCTGAAAAATATATACTCCCCACTAGACCCAAAATGCTGGGTAAACATGCTATCACCACAAGAATCTCTTCCCAAAGAGAAGATATCCTAGGCCAGTGTGTGTGGCACACAGACGCAGGCACATGCAGATATAAAGAGGGAGAGATTTATTTAGCTAACTAGTTAGTTCACTCTGATTGCAATGCAGTCTGCAGCTGGCCTTGTCTTTTGCCCTATTTCAGGCTAGTTAATTTTGGCCCTTGATGTATTTTTTGCTCTAGCAATTACACTATTGGCTCCAAGGATCTGTCTGGGCATTCGGTATTCCTTGCCTTCCCTCCTCCCTAGTGCGGTGCAGATATTTCTGACTCCAGCTGACGCTTTGTAGAAGCCAGCCAATCTAAAATGGTCACGCTTCTTGCTTTCTCACCGCCATCTTACGATGTTCTTGCGTCTCATGATTTCAATGCCCAGATCTCCTGAAAGTCACCAATCTGAGGATGAACCTGACTAAACTGCACACGCTGGGAGACAACCTCTTGGATTCCCGCCGGGAAATCAAGGAGAAATACTACTTTGCGGTGTATGAGATGGTGCTGCGGGGCAACTGCTTCTGCTACGGGCACGCCTCGGAGTGTGCCCCGCTCACTGGCAATCCTGCCACCGTGGAAAGCATGGTAAGACAATAAAAAGACGGTGAGGCCCTAGAACAGGGGTCTTCCAACTTGGCCCTTTGTGACTTGTGGACTTCAACTCCCAGAATTCCTCAGCAATTCTGGGAGTTGAAGTCCTTCTCTTCTTCTTCTTGTGCCATATCCGTTATCAGACGTTGGCAATCATGTTGGCGATCCTGTTTTTATCAGCAGCTGCACGAAAAAGTGCTGCTGAGTTTTGTCCAAACCAGTCCCTTAGATTTTGAAGTCACGATGTTCTTCTTCTGCCTGGACCTCGTTTGCCTTCAATCTTTCCCTGGAGGATTAAATGGAGTATGCTGTATTTTTCTGGGTGTCGCATCGCATGTCTGAAATATTTTAATTTTTGTTTTTTAATTGTTTTGATGATTTCCCTTGGCTTTCCCAGGCGGCTTATTACCTCCTCATTTCTGATCTTGCCAACCCAGCTTATACGTAACAGCCGCCTGTAAATCCACATTTCAAATGCTTCTGGTCTCTTCAGGTGGCCAACTCTCTATTCCATAGAGCAGGATAGAAAAATATATTGTTGAAGTCCACAAGTCATAAAAGGGCCAAGTTGGAAGACTCCTGCCCTAGAAAGAGTGCAGAGAGCAGCAACAAAGGGCCCTGGAGGCTAAATGGTATGATGAACAGCTAAGAGAACTAAGTATGTTTAGCCTAATGAAGAGAAGGCTCAGGGGAGACACGGTAGCATCTTCCAACACAGGCAGTCCTCGACTTACAACAGTTTGCTTAGTAACCGTTCAAAGTTACAATGGCACTGAAACACTGACTTATGACTACTTTTCATACTTACGACTGCTGCAGCATCCCCATGGTCATGTGATTTAAATTCAGACACTTGGCAACTGATTAACATTTATGATGGTTCCCGTGTCCCAGGGTCACGTGATCCCCTTTGGCAACCTTCCGCCGAGCAAAGTCAGTGGGGAAATCCAGATTCATTTAACAACCGTCTTACTGTTTTAACAACTGCGGTGGTTCCAGTGGGGCAAGAAATGGGGCAAAACTCACTTAACAAATTTCTCGCTTAGCAACATAAATGATGGGCTCAGTTGTGGCCGTATGTTGAAGAGCTGTCACAGAGAAGAGGGTATCAATTTATTCTCCACAGCACCTGAGGGCAGGACCAGAAGCAGTGGGTAGAAAGGTGCCAGAAGGCGATCCAGCCTGGGAATAAGGAGGAATTTCCTGTCTGGGAGAACAATTGGTCAGTGGAGCAGCTTGCCTCCTGGAGCTGTAAGTGCTCCATTGCTGGAGGTTTTCAATAAAAGACTGGCCAACCATTTGTCCAAGATAGTGTAAGGACTCCTGCCTTGGGCAGGGATTGGACTAGGTTACAGACCCCTGGACTAGAAGACCTTCAAGGTCACTTTCAGTTCTATGATACTAAGTAGAGAAAATACCATGCTCTTCCAACCCCCATCATTAATGGCCCCCTCCTTATGGATCTGGCTTTGCCTTAAAGGACTACACTTGAGGGAAATATTCAACAAGTAATAGTAGTAGTAGTAGTAGTAGTAGTAGTAGTAGTAGTAGTAGTAGTAATAATAATAATAAAAAATATAGTAGTAGTAGTAGTAGAAGAAGAAGAAGAGGAGGAGGAGGAGGAGAAGGAGAAGGAGAAGAAGAAGAAGAAGAAGAAGAAGAAGAAGAAGAAGAAGAAGAAGAAGAAGAAGAAGAAGAAGAAGAAGAAGAAGAAGAAGAAGAAGAAGAAGAAGAAGAAGAAGAAGAAGAAGAAGAAGAAGAAGAAGAAGAAGAAGAAGAAGAGGAAGAAGAAGAAGAAGAAGAGGAAGAAGAAGTCCTTTCTCATATCAGGCATTCAGTAATATGATATTTGGCCCTTTTTAACAATAATAGCAACAACAAAACTCCATAAGAAGTATGAGGCTTCTTTTCGCGGTTACCGTGCAAGTAGTTCTCGACTTACAAGCACAATTGGGATAGAAACCTCCATTGCTAAGTGATGCAGTCATTAAATGAATCACACCCAGTTTTATGACCTTTTGGCCATATATTTAAATGAATCTGACTTCCCCCATTAACTTTGTGTGTCAAAAGCCAACTGGGAAAATCACAAATGACAATCATATGACCTTAGTACCTAGACTTATATACCACTTCACAGTGCTTTACAGCCCTCTCTAAGCGGTTTACAGAATCAGCATATTGCCCCCCCCCAACAGTCTGGGTCCTCATTTTACCGACCTTGGAAGGATGGAAGGCTGAGTCAACATTGAGCTGGTGAGAATCGAACTGCCGGCAGTCAGCAGAATTAGCCTGCAGTACTGCCTTCTAACCATTCTAACCAATGCGCCACCACCTTGGGACTACAACTGTTGTAAATGCAACATTGCCAAGTGTCTGAATTTTGATCATGGGGCCGTGGGGACACTGTGACTGTATAATTGCGAGGACCTGTTGTAAGTCATTTTTTTTACCACTGACACAACTGAACAATCATTAAATGAATGGTTATAAGTCAAGGACTACCTGTAGCTATCTCACTTCCAATCCTATTCCACTTCCCCAAATGAAAAAAAATGACTCAAAACATCATCCTCTCCCCTTTGAGCCGCCACCAGTATAAATGTGAGGCCAGTAAAACTATTCTTTTAAAAGTAAAATATAGTTCCTCGTAGAATAGTGTTGCCTGCTCCAGTCTACTTATTGCTGAATCAGTAGGATTTGCAGTTCATGCACACTTTTTGGACTTTTTGTGATGGAAGAAAAGCAAGAGATAAATAAATTAACCAGGCTGAAAGAAATATACTTCTGTGCTTTGGCTGCAAAATGTATGGACTTTTCCTTCCAAACCAGAGGACTGTTCTCTTTTGTCTTTTGTTATCTTGAGGACCATCATCATTCTTTTTTTAAAAGCCCTTGCACAGGATGCCAAAAACTTAAAGAATAGACCTCGACCACATGGCCTGGTCCTCGCTTGTGGAGGGTCTGCCCTCTGCTATTGAGGTTTGTGTTGCCACCTGATACGCCAGTTGCGCCCCTTTCTGGATCGTGACGCTCTACGCACGGTCACTCAAGCCCTCGTTGTTTCCCGCCTGGACTATTGCAACGCTCTCTACATGGGGCTCCCCTTGAGGTGCACCTGAAGGCTCCAGCTAGTTCAGAATGCGGCCGCACGGGGGATCCTGGGGGCCTCTAGATACTCCCATGTAACACCTCTCCTGCGTGAGCTGCACTGGCTGCCTGTGGCCTTCCGGGTGCGTTTCAAGGTGTTAGTAACAACCTTTAAAGCGCTCCGTGGCAATGGACCTAGGTATTTGCAAGACCGCCTCCTACCAAATACGTCCCTTCGACCAGTCCGCTCCCACAGAGAGGGCCTCCTTAGGGTGCCATCGGCCAGTCAATGCCGGCTGGCGACCCCCAGGGGGAGAGCCTTCTCTGTGGCAGCTCCTGCCCTCTGGAATGACCTACCTCCTGACCTACGTACAACTGCGGACCTGCGCCTTTTTCGCCGAGCCCTGAAAACCCATCTATTTCGTGCGGCCAGCCTGGCATAGTCTTAATTAGGTTTTAGTATAGTTTTTTATATGGGGTATTTTAGAGCAGGCCTTTATTTATTTAATTTGATTTTAGAATAGATATTTATTGTGATTTTTATTATCGCCTGTTCACCGCCCTGAGTCCCGTAAGGGAGATAGGGCGGTATACAAATCCAAATAAACATAAACAAAACATAAACATCTACCAACAGGTTCACGGTCGCTGCGTCTGCAAGCACAACACCAAAGGGCTGAACTGTGAGCTATGCAACGACTTTTACCATGACTTGCCCTGGCGCCCAGCTGAGGGACGCCGCACAAATGCCTGCAAGAGTGAGTGTGAACCCTGTAGTGCCTCTAAAGACAAATTGGGGAAGGTTGTGAGGTCAGAAATGGACTGTGTCCTCCCAAAAAATTTATGTAGGGGACCTTAGAGGAGGGGTGTTGTTGGTAAAGACACATACTCTACCAATTATTATTATTATAAGACATTTACCACATAGAACAGGGGTCCCCAACCCCCGGTCTGTGGACCAGTACCGGGCCGCAGCATGCCAACAACCGGGCCACACAAACAAGCAAAGCTCCATCTGCGAGATGCAGGCAGCACACAAAACCACACACCCTCCAGTCCGCGGAAAAACCTCTCTCCACGGAATCGGTCCCTGGTGCACCAAAGGTTGGGGACCTCTGACATAGAAGACTCCCTTCCCCTGAAGGATCTAGTAGCCTGAAGCCTTCCAGATGTCACTCCCCAAAATATGGTGAGCATTGCCTAGGGTGAGGGACGCTAGGAGTATTTAAGTATAGCAACATCTGGAAGATCACAGATCTCTTCCTTATGGGCTTTGTAATGAGCACATGTTCGTTAGAGTGCAGCAAAGCAACTTGTCAATTAGTTAACGTAGTATTTTATACACACAGAAAAACCTATCTTTCAAGCAGGAACAGTGAATGAATTCTTAGGTGGTAGAGGGACCCACAGATCCTGATCAAACAGATCCCACAGGATGGTTGACGCCCAGACATGCAAGGAAATAAATTATGGGCAGGAAACTCTTAACGTGTGAAGGGGTTTAGAGATGGCCTATCTCGGGTTTTGGACAGGTCTCAGCAGCCACGCACTCTTGTGTACATAGACTGCTGGCTGGGGCCAGCTTCCGTTTCACCAAAAGGAAGCAAGATTAAGGAAGCGCCTCTGTCTCCTAACCAGGTGATACAGGGGATGTATCTCTGTGTTCTCTCGGGTGCTTTTCCCGATGTGGTTGGAGGGTGGGAAGTATCATTGGCTGATGGAGTCTAGAGTGAAGATAAGATAAGATAACCTTTATTGTCATTTTTTTACTGTGGGCACAACGGCACACATCAAAAATGAAATTTAGTTGCCCGCTCTCAAAGTGAAACACATACATGACGCACACCTAAACATACTATGAACAACATATTTATAGATCCACACCCCTACATATACGTAGCAAATAAATATTAAATACTGTCCATCTTGAATATATAATGGAAGAAGGAAGCTTGAGAGTTCGCAAGGTTAATGCTGTATGGAATGAAACTCTGGCTGAATCTGGATGTTCTGCTTCGGATACCACGAAGCCTTCTCCCAGAAGGTAACAAGGAAAACAGGTCGTGAAGAGGATGTGTAGTGTCCCAGATAATCTTACGGACCCTGCTCAAGCAGCGCTTCTGTGCTATGTCCTGGATNACCGGTTCTGTGGAGAACGTTTTTTCCACGGACCGGAGAGTGTGTGATTTTGTGTGCTGCCTACATCCCACGGATGAGGCTTTGTTTGTTTGTGCGGACCAGTTGCTGGCATGCTGCGGCCCGGTACCGGTCCACGGCCCGGGGGATTGGGGACCCCTGCTCTAAGGCTACTCAACCTCTAGTGACCAAGTCACCCTTCGGATGTTTTACCGTAGCGCACGATCCTCTGTGAAGGAGAGGTGAAGCTGATGGGAGCTGGATTGCCTGATGCCTTATGTGCCATCTCAAGGGTGTTATAAGCTGTCTACCAGCAGGACTCTTAGATACGCACAGCCACTTTCTTCCTTGCTGCGCTACTCCGTGTTTCTCTGCAGCAAGCCAGCCTCATAGTCGGTTCGGCCTGCCCTGGATCTGCGTGTTCTTTGTTTAGAGAACATGTCACCTCCGAGGCAGAGCAGGGGAGAGGGCTTCCCCAGAGTCCTGTTGCTTTCCTTTCACTCCCACGCAGGGGAAATGCTGAATCATGTACAACCAAGTCCCTTCTTCCTCCGATTTTTGCCAGGTGGGGGTGGAGGCTCCTACAGGAAGAGCCAGCTACTCAGAGAGGAACTCAGTGCCAGCAACTGACCTCTGGCAGCTGGAGTGTCTCTCTCTGGATCCAAAAACACCCACCCAGTTTAGAGCTCAAGTCTCCTTAACCAGGTCTTCTGGTGGTTCCACAAAGTTCTCAGGTGCTTCTTCTGCCTGGATTCATCTGGAGTTGCCGTTATGCTTTGTTCCAGATGGGAGAAAAGAGTGGACAGGATGAATCATTTTTCCCATTCTCAGTGTTTTTAAAAAAAAACCCAAAAAACCCAGAGAGAGGCAATTGGCAGCCAGAAAAGAAAGCAAACAAAACAATAGTTTGCTTAGAATATTAACACCAGAGCAATATTTTATCAGCCCAACAGAGTGTTGTTGTTTTTTTCCCAAAAAAGGGTTTTTATATGTTCTTAAAAAGGAGCAAGAGCAGATTATTTGGATCAGGGGAACCATTTAAGAGAGGAAAAATTGCACAGTTCTAGGGGAGTGAAACTGACCTAACGTTTTGTTACTTTGCAAAAAACATTGTGAATATATGTATAACAGTAATTTAAGATGCCCCGTGCTTACTCCCAGGAAGCTAGTAAACTCAGTTATAAAAAGTCATACATAAAATAATCCAATATATTACCAATACAATAGTATTATCTGGAATTACATTCTTGAATCATGAATGCAGAAATTTGGGTTCATTTCTTTATAGCTCAACTCTGTCTTACCTAATGGTAAAATCTTATTAGAGTGCCTAAATTCAGGAACTCTTTCCTACCATTTGTATGGTTTACAGGATAGTAAGTGGTGGTGGGAAAGTTTTGTTAAAAGAGGCCTGCCTTCCTTGTCAGCTGTTGGTGGTGGGATTTTGGAGCTAAGGTATCCCTGCATGTTGTACGTATAGAAGGGGGAAGGGGGTTTATTATGGTTCTTAGATACCCAACAACAGTGTTTCTCAATCTTAGCAACTTTAAGATATGTGGACTTCAACTCCCAGAATTCCCCAGCTAGCCATGCTGGCTGGGGAATTCTGGGAGTTGAAGTCCACATATCTTAAAGTTGTCACGGTTGAAAAAATACTGTCCAATGTAGTTTGGATGGGAAGAAGAGCAATAGTGGACCATCTGTTATTCAGGAAATTGAGTCATCACTATTATTCATTTTCTATAAGGAGAATCCCAAAAGGTTCCAGAGGAGTCTTAGATTCCCTTCCAAAAGAGCCGCCTAGAGTCGCTTCAAACAGCAAGATGGGTGGTATATAAATTTAATAAATAAATAAAATTAGGTCAAAAGCAATTGCCCTAATATTTTTCTGGGGTCCACCCCCGCCTTCCACCTATTTCTCTAGGAGTGGAGGAAGTCAGTATCCGCCTGGACTTGGAGGCTGAATTCCACTTCACACATTTAATCATGACTTTTAAGGTAAGTCCCATGTGATCATAGATGGCTCCTTCTCCAGGAGAGAATTCCCCCACAATGCCTTCTTCGTGGAGAGGCATGAATGAGTTTATCTTTGGGGAGCCTTTGTAGCCTTATACAGTTCTTCACAAGGACGTGGGGGCTTTACTTAAAGTACAGAATAAATGCACATTTCCATGGCAATTTTCCTGTCTGCATATCTAAAGGCAACACACTTGTATGCAATTTCCTATAAGACAGAAATTCCATTGTATACAATGGTACAAACGATTCTTCTTGTGAAATGTGGGGAAATAACCTTATAAAACTACTTTGTAAAATGCCAAAATTAAATCTGTTTCATCTATTATGTTGGCATATATAGGTATAGCACAGTGATGGCGAACCTTTTAGAGACCGAGTGCCCAAAAACTGGCCCCGCCCCCGCTCCACCCCCTGCCCCGCCCCCACTCCGCCCTCACCCTGCCTGCCCGCAGGGCCACTCACCGCCTCCAAGGCCCGCCGCAGATCGCCCAGGCAGCCCAGCAGCGCCATGGTGGTCACGCCCTCTACCCGCACCCCACAGCATCAACTGTGCATGATGGGGCATGAGGGCAGAGTCTTGTCTACGCTGCCTGGCTGCCATGTCCTTGGCTGCGCTGCTCCGCGTGGGCCACGCTCAGGGGCGACTCTCCTCCAGGGGGACTGCTGGTAAGGAGGGAGTCACGGGGGAAGGCAAGGCTGGGGCAACGGCACGTGTGCCCACAGAGAGGGCTCCGAGTGCTGCCTCTGGCACCCTGCCATAGGTTCGCCACCACTGGTATAGCACTTGATTTGATGGATTATTGAGGGGAAGGCATGTACAGATCACTAAATACGGCTTTGTTAAATTCCCTTCCCTTCCCTTCCCTTCCCTAAAGCAACACCCCTTCCACTGTTGTAGCATAGCATAGCCCTGTTCAGTACACTTTATCCATTAAACATGGTGCTTGTAAATTGAGGTTCTTAAATCAAGGGTTGATTGTATCCTTGATAGCGTACCCATAGCATACAAATCTAGGACCATGTGGAGGAATATAGAGATAACCTTGGAGAAAATAGGTGACGACTATTCATAAAACTTAGCCCAGGAAAACAGAAAGCGTGAGAAAGAAACTCAAGATTGCCTCTCCTTGATTCTCTTAGGTTTAAAGAGGGAAAGGGAAATATCAGACTTCCATGATTCTATTATGGAAGTCTGATGATATTTTCTCTTCCCTCCTTAAACCAAATCAAAACTATCGATAGCCTGTACCCATAAAGTAAAACTCCAGAATTTTGTGATGTCTGTTCCTTGAAGGGCTGATAGATATTTACACAAAATATATGAGCATAGGGTCTGGGTCACCCATATTTATTTATTCCTTTATCGTTATCGCATCTCATTTTATTTTATTTATTTATACCCTGTCTCAATCCATCTTCATTCCAGGCAAGATATAACATAGACAATTAATAACAATGACGATAATGATCGTGATGATACTGCTACTATTAATAATAATAACAATACTGCAATTTTAAATGCAGACGATAATAGAATTATAATAAGAACTAAAAGCTGAGCAGCACTTCAGATGATAACCTGAAGACACACAAAGTGATTCTTGTAGATCTCCAGTCCAGTTTGGTGTAATTTCTTGAGTCACCATTTCTACCCTGCAGACCTTCCGACCTGCAGCTATGCTGGTGGAGCGCTCAGCAGACTTTGGGCGCACCTGGCAGGTGTACCGCTACTTTGCCTATGACTGTGCTGCATCTTTCCCCACTGCCTCCCTGGGACCCTTGAGACGCGTGGATGACGTTATCTGTGAGTCGCGGTACTCGGACATTGAACCTTCTACAGAAGGGGAGGTGAGTGGGACTCCTGGCCTCGGGGCTGCAAAGTTGAGTATAGATAGTCCTTGATTTACTAACCGGTTGCTTAGTGACCACTCAAAGTTACGACCAACCTGAAAAGGGGGACTTACGATCTGAATTGAAGTTCTGCAGTTGGACACTTTCTGCAGTCACATGATCAAACTTGGCGCACTCAGCAACGTGGCTGCATTTACAGCCCTTCACAGCATCCCGCCGACACGTAATCACATTTTATGACAGTTTTGCTGAAAACCAGCACTTCCGGTTTTCAGCAAAACCTCGCCATAGTAAATCATCGGTTCACTTAACGATCGCCGCAAAAAAGGTTGTAAAATTGGGTAGGTCAGAGATTAGCAGGCTCCATTATAACCGTATGTTGAGGACTACTTCCAGAAGATGGTAGAGGACAGGAAGGCCTGGAGGAACGTTGTCCATGGGCTCACGATGGGTCGGATATGACTTCGCAACTAACAACAACAACCTCTACTCAAAGCTATTGCACTCAACCGGGGCTCTTTCTCTTCTCTATGTTATGCCTTTCTTCTTTGTTCTAGGTCATCTACAGAGTGCTGGATCCAGCTATTCCAATCCATGATCCCTACAGTCCAAAAATTCAGAGTGAGTCTTTTTTTTTTTTTTTTGGATTCTGGGCTGAAAAGAGTAAAGCAGTATTTCCCAACCGTTAGCAATTTTATGATATGTGGACTTCAACTCCCAGAATTCCCCTGCCAGCATTTTGGCTGAGGAATTCTAGGAGTTGAAGTCCAGATACCTTAAAGTTGCCACGATTGAGAAACAATGGAGTAGAGCATTGGTTTGAGGTGTAGAAAAGACTTAATATATTACACCTCCTTTTGAGATTTTTGGCCATGTCAAAAATATTGCGAATTCTTTCCTGTTCCAGATTTATTTCAGGAAAAGCCCAAATAGCTGGGTTAGCATATTCTGGGGTGTGGGGGGGGGGGGAATGCAATGCTCCAGGGAACACTGGAGCATTCCAGGAATGGACCACACCATTTTACATGTAGCTAAGTAAAGCTTTTGTTCCTTCGGTGGCATCCAGATGTCTTGAGACTACTACAGCTTCTAAAATTCTCAGACGCCATAGCAGTGGGGATAAGAATACATATTTGAAAGTCATCTCTTTGGAGAAGGCCATTTCTTTATTCTCAGTTGTTAAATTTCAGCTTGTTGACGAGAATGGTTTCCAAAGGCAGGCTGTTCCGTATCCAGAATATCCCACTGGTGTATTTTAAGCAGAAACTGCACAGCCATTTATCATGGGCGAAGGGGTATCCAGGGATTTCTTCCATTGGCAGGGAAATGACTTTTCCAATTTTTCCAGTTCTTTTCCAACTCGATGACTCTTCTGAAAAATATATACTCCCCACTAGACCCAAAATGCTGGGTAAACATGCTATCACCACAAGAATCTCTTCCCAAAGAGAAGATATCCTAGGCCAGTGTGTGTGGCACACAGACGCAGGCACATGCAGATATAAAGAGGGAGAGATTTATTTAGCTAACTAGTTAGTTCACTCTGATTGCAATGCAGTCTGCAGCTGGCCTTGTCTTTTGCCCTATTTCAGGCTAGTTAATTTTGGCCCTCGATGTATTTTTTGCTCTAGCAATTACACTATTGGCTCCAAGGATCTGTCTGGGCATTCGGTATTCCTTGCCTTCCCTCCTCCCTAGTGCGGTGCAGATATTTCTGACTCCAGCTGACGCTTTGTAGAAGCCAGCCAATCTAAAATGGTCACGCTTCTTGCTTTCTCACCGCCATCTTACGATGTTCTTGCGTCTCATGATTTCAATGCCCAGATCTCCTGAAAGTCACCAATCTGAGGATGAACCTGACTAAACTGCACACGCTGGGAGACAACCTCTTAGATTCCCGCCGGGAAATCAAGGAGAAATACTACTTTGCGGTTTATGAGATGGTGCTGCGGGGCAACTGCTTCTGCTACGGGCACGCCTCGGAGTGTGCCCCGCTCACTGGCAATCCTGCCGCCGTGGAAAGCATGGTAAGGCTTCCTGATAACAGCGACAATAAAAAGACGGTGAGGCCCTAGAACAGGGGTCTTCCAACTTGGCCCTTTGTGACTTGTGGACTTCAACTCCCAGAATCCCTCAGCAATTCTGGGAGTTGAAGTCCTTCTCTTCTTCTTCTTGTGCCATATCCGTTATCAGACGTTGGCGATCCTGTTTTTATCAGCAGCTGCACAAAAAAGTGCTGCTGAGTTTTGTCCAAACCAGTCCCTTAGATTTTGAAGCCACGGTGTTCTTCTTCTGCCTGGACCTCGTTTGCCTTCAATCTTTCCCTGGAGGATTAAATGGAGTATGCCGTATTTTTCTGGGTGTCACATTGCATGTCCGAAATATTCTAATTTTCGTTTTTTAATTGTTTTGATGATTTCCCTTGGCTTTCCCAGGTGGCTTATCACCTCCTCATGTCTGATCTTTTCAACCCAGCTTATACGTAACAGCCGCCTGTAAATCCACATTTCAAATGCTTCTAGTCTCTTCAGGTGGCCTTCTGTCAGAGACCAACTCTCTACTCTACTCCATAGAGCAGGATAGAAAAAATATATTGTTGAAGTCCACAAGTCATAAAAGGGCCAAGTTGGAAGACCCCTGCCCTAGAAAGAGTGCAGAGAGCAGCAACAAAGGGCCCTGGAGGCTAAATGGTATGATGAACAGCTAAGAGAGCTAAGTATGTTTAGCCTAATGAAGAGAAGGCTCAGGGGAGACACGATAGCATCTTCCAACACAGGCAGTCCTCGACTTACAACAGTTTGCTTAGTAACCGTTCGAAGTTACAATGGCACTGAAACACTGACTTGTATGAAGCTTCTTTCCGCGGTTACCGTGCAAGTAGTTCTCGACTTACAAGCACAATTGGGATCAAAACCTCCATTGCTAAGTGATGCAGTCATTAAATGAATCGCACCCAATTTTATGACCTTTTGGCCATATATTTAAATGAATCTGACTTCCCCTATTAACTTTGTGTGTCAAAAGCCAACTGGGAAAATCACAAATGACAATCATATGACCTTAGTACCTAGACTTATATACCACTTCACAGCGCTTTACAGCCCTCTCTAAGCGGTTTACAGAGTCAGCATATTGCCCCCCCCCTCAACAGTCTGGGACCTCATTTTACCGACCTTGGAAGGATGGAAGGCTGAGTCAACATTGAGCTGGTGAGAATCGAACTGCCGGCAATCAGCAGAATTAGCCTGCAGTACTGCCTTCTAACCATTCTAACCAATGGGGCACCACCATGGGACTACAACTGTTGTAAATACAACATTGCCAAGTGTCTGAATTTTAATCATGGGGCCGTGGGGACACTGTGACTGTATAATTGCGAGGACCTGTTTTAAGTCATTTTTTTTACCACTGACACAACTGAACAATCATTAAATGAATGGTTGTAAGTCAAGGACTACCTGTAGCTATCTCACTTCCAATCCTGTTCCACTTCCCCAAATGAAAAAAAATGACTCAAAACATCATCCTCTCCCCTTTGAGCCGCCACCAGTATAAATGTGAGGCCAGTAAAACTATTCTTTTAAAAGTAAAATATAGTTCCTCGTAGAATAGTGTTGCCTGCTCCAGTCTACTTATTGCTGAATCAGTAGGATTTGCAGTTCATGCACACTTTTTGGACTTTTTGTGATGGAAGAAAAGCAAGAGATAAATAAATTAACCAGGCTGAAAGAAATATACTTCTGTGCTTTGGCTGCAAAATGTATGGACTTTTCCTTCCAAACCAGAGGACTGTTCTCTTTTGTCTTTTGTTATCTTGAGGACCATCATCATTCTTTTTTTAAAAGCCCTTGCACAGGATGCCACAAACTTAAAGAATAGACCTCGACCACATGGCCTGGTCCTTGCTTGTGGAGGGTCTGCCCTCTGCTATTGAGGTTTGTGTTGCCACCTGATACGCCAGTTGCGCCCCTTTCTGGATCATGACGCTCTACGCACGGTCACTCAAGCCCTCGTTTCCCGCCTGGACTATTGCAACGCTCTCTACATGGGGCTCCCCTTGAGGCGCACCTGGAGGCTCCAGCTAGTTCAGAATGCGGCCGCGTGGGGGATTTTGGGGGCCTCTAGATACTCCCATGTAACACCTCTCCTGCGTGAGCTGCACTGGCTGCCTGTGGCCTTCCGGGTGCGCTTCAAGGTGTTAGTAACAACCTTTAAAGCGCTCCGTGGCAATGGACCTAGGTATTTGCAAGACCGCCTCCTACCAAATACCTCCCTTCGACCAGTCCGCTCCCACAGAGAGGGCCTCCTTAGGGTGCCATCGGCCAGTCAATGCCGGCTGGCGACCCCCAGGGGGAGAGCCTTCTCTGTGGCAGCTCCTGCCCTCTGGAATGACCTACCCCCCGACCTACGTACAACTGCAGACCTGCGCCTTTTTCGCCGAGCCCTGAAGGCCCATCTATTCCGTGCGGCCGGCCTGGCGTAGTCTTAATTAGGTTTTAGTATACGTTTTTATATGGGGTATTTTAGAGCAGGCCTTTATTTATTTAATTTGATTTTAGAATAGATATTTATTGTGATTTTTATTATCGCCTGTTCACCGCCCTGAGTCCCGTAAGGGAGATAGGGCGGTATACAAATCCAAATAAACATAAACAAAACATAAACATCTACCAACAGGTTCACGGTCGCTGCGTCTGCAAGCACAACACCAAAGGGCTGAACTGTGAGCTATGCAACGACTTTTACCATGACTTGCCCTGGCGCCCAGCTGAGGGACGCCGCACAAATGCCTGCAAGAGTGAGTGTGAACCCTGTAGTGCCTCTAAAGAGAAATTGGGGAAGGTTGTGAGGTCACAAATGGACTGTGTCCTCCCAAAAAAATTATGTAGGGGACCTTAGAGGAGGGGTGTTGTTGGTAAAGACACATACTCTACCAATTATTATTATAAGACATTTACCACATAGAACAGGGGTCCCCAATCCCCGGTCTGTGGACCAGTACCGGGCCGCAGCATGCCAGCAACCGGGCCGCACAAACAAGCAAAGCTCCATCTGTGAGATGTGGGCAGCACACAAAACCACACACCTTCCGGTCCATGGAAAAACCCCTCTCCATGGAACCGGGTCCCTGGTGCACCAAAGGTTGGGGACCTCTGACATAGAAGACTCCCTTCCCCTGAAGGATCTAGTAGCCTGAAGCCTTCCAGATGTCACTCCCCAAAATATGGTGAGCATTGCCTAGGGTGAGGGACGCTAGGAGTATTTAAATATAGCAACATCTGGAAGATCACAGATCTCTTCCTTATGGGCTTTGTAATGAGCACATGTTTGTTAGAGTGCAGCAAAACAACTTGTCAATTATTTAACGTAGTATTTTATACACACAGAAAAACCTATCTTTCAAGCAGGAACAGTGAATGAATTCTTAGGTGGTAGAGGGACCCACAGATCCTGATCAAACAGATCCCACAGGATGGTTGACGCCCAGACATGCAAGGAAATAAATTATGGGCAGGAAACTCTTAACGTGTGAAGGGGTTTAGAGATGGCCTATCTCAGGTTTTGGACAGGTCTCAGCAGCCACGCACTCTTGTGTACATAGACTACTGGCTGGGGCCAGCTTCCGTTTCACCAAAAGGAAGCAAGATTAAGGAAGCGCCTCTGTCTCCTAACCAGGTGATACAGGGGATGTATCTCTGTGTTCTCTCGGGTGCTTTTCCCGATGTGGTTGGAGGGTGGGAAGTATCATTGGCTGATGGAGTCTAGAGTGAAGATAAGATAAGATAACCTTTATTGTCATTTTTTTACTGTGGGCACAACGGCACACATCAAAAATGAAATTTAGTTGCCCGCTCTCAAAGTGAAACACATACATGACGCACACCTAAACATACTATGAACAACATATTTATAGATCCACACCCCTACATATACGTAGCAAATAAATATTAAATACTGTCCATCTTGAATATATAACGGAAGAAGGAAGCTTGAGAGTTCGCAAGGTTAATGCTGTATGGAATGAAACTCTGGCTGAATCTGGATGTTCTGCTTCGGATACCACGAAGCCTTCTCCCAGAAGGTAACAAGGAAAACAGGTCGTGAAGAGGATGTGTAGTGTCCCAGATAATCTTACGGACCCTGCTCAAGCAGCGCTTCTGTGCTATGTCCTGGATGGGAGGGAGGGAACTGCCAATGATCTTCTCAGCCATTCTCACCACTCTCTGCACCGCCTTCCTGTCTGAAGCAGTGATGCTTCCAAAATAGACTGTGATGCTGTATGACAGGATGCTCTCGATCGTCCCCCTGTAGAAAGTGGTCAGGACAGGGCAAGGAAGATGTGTTTTTCTCATGCAGGCGCTGCTGTGCCCGCTTCACCAGTTTCTCACTGTTGAGCGACCAAGCCAGCCTACTTGTTAGTTGCACACCCAGGAATTTGACGCACTTTTGCATTCTTGCTCTCCTCAGAATGCAACTGCAACGAACACTCCCACCGGTGTCACTTCGACATGGCTGTGTACCTGGCCACGGGCAACGTCCATGGTGGGGTCTGTGATGATTGCCAGCACAACACCATGGGCCATCACTGCCAGTTCTGCAAGCCATTCTACTACAAGGATCCCACCAAGGATATTCGTGATCCTGGCATGTGCCGAGGTAAGGGGGGGGTAACAGCTGTGGAGGGAAGAAAATGGACTCAGGATCTGAGAATCTGCAGGAAGAGAGGGATTTTCTTGAGGACCAGCCCCACTCCTCACCACAGGGAGAGTTGGAGGATGAGAATACAAGTAACTGTTGACTTACAATAATTTGTTTAATGGCCATACAAAGTTACACTGTCATTGAAAAAAGTGACTTTTGACCATTTTTCACACTTAACGACTGTTGAGGCAATCCCATGGTCACGTGATCAGAATTGGGACACTTGGCAACTGGCATGTACTTATGACGGTTGCAATATCCCGGGGTCATGTGATCATCTTTTGAGACCTCCCGACAAGCAAAGTCAATGGGGAAGCCAGATTCACTTAACAGCCATGTTACTGATTTAACAACTGCAATGATTCGCTTCAGGGCTGTGGCAAGAAAGGTCATAAAATGGGTCAAAACTCATTTAACAAACTGTCTTGCTTAGCGAGAGAAATCTTGGGCTCAGTTGTAGTCGTAAGTCAAAGACTACCTGTATGTAGGCATCTGGTCCCCTGATGTTTACAGGTTCTATCTGCCCTTTGAACCTCTGTTGAAAATTAAACCCCAAAGCTTTAAGAGTCACATGAAGTATGTGACTGTGGTGGGGATGCATGCAGCCATCAGAACCCTGGAACAAGATTGTACATAGCTTTTGAGAGGGTCCGTCATAACTTTGAATGCTTGGAAAGGGACTGGTCTTTAAGTGAGGACCACCTGTTAGCTGAAAAGTAGCTAAGGAGATATGCTAATTGTCCTCTTTTTATTCAGTCATCTCACTAGAGACAGCATCTTCTGACTTCCCAGGCTTCAATGAAGTCCCTAAGGGAATTCCCTCCATGGGGTTTTTTATGATAAGATGATAAGATAAGATAAGATAAGATAAGATAAGATAAGATAAGATAAGATAACCTTTATTGTCATTTTTTTTACTGTGGGCACAACGGCACACATCAAAAATGAAATTTAGTTGCCCGCTCTCAAAGTGAAACACATACATGACACACACCTAAAACATACTATGTACAACATATGTATAGACCAGTGATGGCGAACTTTTTAGAGACTGAGTGCCCAACCCCACCATCACCCCCGCCCTACCCTCTGCCCCGCCTCCCGGGCCACCCACCGCCTCCACGGCCTGCCG
>NW_015389347.1:97473-103226 GCF_001527695.2 Protobothrops mucrosquamatus
ACACATCAAAAATGAAATTTAGTTGCCCGCTCTCAAAGTGAAACACATACATGACACACACCTAAAACATACTATGTACAACATATGTATAGACCAGTGATGGCGAACTTTTTAGAGACTGAGTGCCCAACCCCACCATCACCCCCGCCCTACCCTCTGCCCCGCCTCCCGGGCCACCCACCGCCTCCACGGCCTGCCGCAGATCACCCAGGAGGCCCAGCAGCCCCATGGCGGCCACGCCCTCTGCCCGCGCCCTGCAGCATCATCTGCGCATGATGGGGCGTGAGGGCGGAGTCTTGTCCCCATTGCCCGGCTGCCATGTCCTTGGCTGCGCTGCTCCGTGTGGACTGCGCCCAGGGGCGACTCTCCTCCAGGGGGCTGCTGGTGAGAAGGGGGCTGCAGGGGGAGGCGGGGCTGGGGCGACGGCACACATGCCCACAGAGAGGGCTCTGGGTGCCGCTTCTGGCATGCGTGCCATAGGTTCGCCATCAGTGGTATAGACCCACACCCCTACATATGCATAAAAAATAAATATTAAATACTGTCCATAGAACTTCAGTCACTGATGAGAAAAATTCCCGAGAAACTGTAGGAGAATTTCTCCTTCCACTGGAGAAAGTTAACCTATCCTCCTGCTTTATTTCTCTCCCAAAATGGTGGAGTATTTTGAAAAGCCATCTCTACCCAGCACTAACCACAATGCTTCCATCCTGCCAGGGGAACACGAATCAACGGGAAATTGTGCTTCGATTGTTCAGTGGTGTTTCTGAGGATTGAGAAATACCTCCGGCCTTCCTAAATGTGGCCTGGTACATTTGAACAAGACAAAAATAATCCTCTTTGGGAATGGCTGGTTTTGTTTTCCATCCCAGATCCGCAAAGTATATCGGTGCCCCTGCTACCGTAAAAATAGTGCGATGCTTTATCATGGGGCTTTGTCGAGTTTCCCTGAACGTATAGACAGAACCCTGCTGTTCAACAGCAGCACAAAGCATTAAGTGACAATCTGCAAAAGCTAGATTAGAGGCTTTGGAGCCAGCATTTTCGTGTGTGCATTCAGTGAGCGTTGCTCTCCGCATCCATCTGCAGGTTGGCTGCCTGTTTCTCCATTGCTGACTAGAATTCAGCACTGTGTTTTTCAACCTTAAAAGGTGTACACTCATCTTAAAGTTGCCAAGGTTGAAAAACACTGGTTTGGCAACACGGTTCAGCAAAGTGTTAGGAAGTCAAAGGGCAGTGTTTCCACACATGCTTGAAGGAAGAAAGATAGTCTACGGGTAATCCTGAACCCATAACCATAATTGAATGAGAGTTGTAAGCCATGGTCACCATTCCTGATTTTACAACATTTCTTTTGCAGTGGTCATTAAGCAAATGATCATAGTCGTTAAGTGAACACCATGGTTGTTAAGCGAATCCACTCTCCACAATTTTTTGCTGGAAACTGGAAGTAAATGCAAAAAAAACCAAATTGTACATTGCAACCACTTGACCATGCAAATGGCCATGAATGTGGGCTGGTTGCTGAGCACCCAAAATGCAGTCATGTGACCCTGGGGGAGGTCATACCCAGGTCTTAAATAGCATTAGCAAGATCTGTCATAATGGAATAGTCACTAAGTGACTGGTCATAAGTTGAGGACTACATGTAGTATCTCACCTTTTCTATTAGCAACATTATTAACGAGTAATAATCTACGAAAAAATGGTAGGGTGTTTTTTTCCCCTTTTTAGTTTGGATCTGAAAATAGTGGTGTGTTAATTGTTCCCTGCTGGCTGTTCCTTTAGATTCTGAATTGTGGCCATCCTTTGAACACAATTCCTTTTTTTTCCCCTCTGCCATGTAGCCTGTGACTGTGACCCTGATGGGACATTAGACGGCGGGGTGTGTGACACGCATGATGATCCAATGCTGGGGCTGATTGCCGGGCAGTGTCGGTGCAAGGAGCATGTAGAGGGGCCCCGCTGTGACCGATGCAAGTCTGGGTTCTTCGGACTGAGTGCAGAAAACCCACAAGGATGCCAGCGTAGGTACCTTTCTCCTTGATGGGGTTCTCCTGGGCTCTAGGGAACCCCGTGTGACTGTAGCACTGGCTGGTGGTCTCTTGGAATGGATTTTCTTAAGTGAAACTTAGCCTGTGTGGTATAAGGAACAAAATGAAGGGTACATTTGAAACTCTGGTCCTAAAACTCACCGGTTAAAACTTCAGCTTGTCTGTCAAACCTGTAGGAGATGACCAGGCTGAGCCCAAGGGAGGGGGGTGAAACAGGTCAAGTCTCAGGCCCCTTCTCACCCACAAGAGATCGAAGTCCAGCCCACCTTGAATTCCATTCATTCTTACCTACTGCCAATTTGCTTTGAACATTAGTAATTCAGGTTCTTGTAGAGAACATAAGCGTGCCATAAACCTTCACGTTCATTTGAACTGCTTGGACTTCTGATTTTCCCACGCTTGACAAAACCCAAACTAAAGAAGATAAGGACCCCAGTGGCTGTCCCCCAAAAGCTGGGAATGATTCTTCAGTGGGGGAATACAGTCCTTAAGGATCGATAAACCGGGAAATCCTGGAAACAGGGGTGAGTTTGTGCCATGTTTGACTTAACAGGCTGCCAGTGTGACCCCCGAGGCACAGCGCAAGAGGGCCCTCAATGTGATGCCATCACAGGGGATTGCTTCTGCAAACGCTTGGTTTCTGGGCGCAGCTGTAATCAGTGCCTGGTAAGTACTAGGCAGTAAGTATCCCTTGCCAGCCTTATATGTGCATTACGTCTCTCTCTTGGACTAAAGAATCTTACGTTGCCTTCCAGCCTGAACACTGGGCTTTGAGTCTCGATCTGCGTGGCTGCCGTCCTTGTGATTGCGATGTAGGAGGTGCCTACGACAACCAGTAAGGAACTACGGCTACAGTTCTGTGAGCAAAGATGGGGGGAAATGGGTGCAGTATTATCCATGCAATATCCAGGATGAGAAACACGAGATGGGATGGATGAATGGAGTGAAATAGAAAGTTATTGGAGGTGGTGAAGAATCGGATAACTGTGGGAGGAGAGGCAAAAGAGAGAGAACTCTGTTCTTATTTACTTCATCTTTATAATTCAGAATGAGATGTCTGCAGGTAAGACAGATGCTCAGGTCTCCCATAGAAGCACACACCAAGCCGGAACATAATAATAATAATAATAATAATAATAATAATAATAATAATAATAATAGTAGTAGTAGTAGTAGTAGTAGTAGTAGTAGTAGTAGTAATAATAATAATAATAATAATAATAATAATAATAATAATAATAATAATAATAATAATAATAAAGTTGGAAGGGACCTTGGAGGTCATGTTGGAGCATTCACCAGTTTTATCCCCTGAGGAGAAGATGGGTAGGCCTATTGTCACTTGGAAGAACCGAGAATAGTTGTAGCTCAGGACTGGACTATGGGATCTTTGATGCTCTCTGAGCTTGGTTGGTTTTGTTTTTTGTTTTTTGGCAGTCGTTTCATTACCATACTAGGTAACATCATCAGTGCTAGAAAGGAGTGGAGTCTGCTCTTATTTTTATATACAGAATGACAGAGTTGGAAGGGATCTTCTAGTCCAACCCCCTGCTCAGGCAGGAAATCCTATACCATTTCAGACAAGTGGTTGTCCAATCTCTTCTTAAAAACTTCCAGTGTTTGGAGCATTCACCGCTTCTGGAGGCAGGTTGTTCCACTGGTTAATTGTTCTAACTGTCAGGAAGTTTCTCCTTAGTTCTAGGTTGCTTCTCTCCTTGATTAGTTTCCATCCGTTGCTTCTTGTCCTGCCTTCAGGCGCTTTGGAAAATAAGTTGACTCCCTCTTCTTTGGGGCAGCCCCTGAGATATCACGCCTAGTCCTTCTTTTCATTAAACTAGTCCAGGGGTCTTCAAACTTGGCCCTTTTATGACTTGTGGACTTCAACTCCCAGAATTCCTCAGCCAGCGTGCAATTCCTGCAGCCGTTCTTCATATGTTTTAGCCCCCTAATCATCTTTGTTTCTCTTCTTTGCACTCTTTCTAGAGACTCAGAATCTTTTTTACATTGTGGCGACCCCTTCAGCATCGGTGGGAGTGTTCTTGGTGGTTCCTTAATTAGGCTGTTTACTGTTAGCTTATTTGTCCAAGTTTGTACAGTAGTTCCTTGGCTGATGTATTGTTTCCGTTTTTTTGGCTTTTTGATTGTCTCAAGAAAACAACCAAGCTCAGAGTGCACCAAGGGCCTCATACTTGGGAGAACCGTTTGCCTATTTTGAACCGCGTCCCTTTTCTTTTCACAGATGTGCCACAGAAACAGGACAATGTCGCTGCCGTAGCCATATGGTGGGCCGACAGTGTAATCAAGTTCAAACTGGCTATTATCGCATAGTGTTGGATCACTATACATACGAGGCAGAAGAAGCCCGCCTCCACCAGGTGAGGAATGGCAAAGAATTACCTGGGAGCTGCCAGAGAGTAGCTTTCTTTTTCTTTTTGTATACATTTTATTAGTTTTTATGGGGTTAGGAATAAGATGAGGTCGGGGTTGGGGTTGGGATTTAGGTTAAGGTTAAGGTTAGGGTTGGGGTTTTTCCAAGTAACATTCTTAGCAAACAGCATAGTGTCTGGGTTCATGTATTTAACAAACAATACTAAAAAGCAGAGACATCACCCTGCCAACAAATGTGCGTATAGTCAAGGCCATGGTTTTCCCAGTTGCAATGTATGGATGTGAAAGTTGGACCATAAGAAAGGCTGAGCGACAAAGAATTGAGGCCTTTGAACTATGGCGCTGGAGAAGACTCCTGCGAGTCCCTTGGACTGCAAGGTGTCCAAACCGATCTGTCCTAGAGGAGATCAACCCTGACTGCTCTTTAGAAGGCCAGATCCTGAAGTTGAAACTCAAGTACTTTGGCCACCTAATGAAAAGGAAGGACTCACTGGAGTCCTAATGCTGGGAAAGATTGAGGGCAATAGAAGAAGGAGACGACAGAGAATGAGGTGGCTGGATGGAGTCACTGAAGCAGTAGGCGTGAGCTTAAAGGGACTCCAGAAGATGGCAGAGGACAGGAAGGCCTGAAGAAACGTGGTCCATGGGGTCGCAATGGGTCGGACACGACTTCGCAACTAACAACAACAATAGAAAATAGTTAATTATCATAAACAATATGTTAATTAATCACTCAGTCCTGCTAATGTATATTCAAAATTACATACCACATCGTCTTTCTAGCCACTGATAGAAATTATCCCATGTTCTAAAGTACACTGAGTCTTCTTTCCCTTTTATCTTTAAAGTCAGTTATCCATTTCTGCATACTCTAGAATTTTCTTAATTAGTGCTTCTTCAGCTGGTAAGTTTTCATTTTTCCAATGTTGGGCAAATACAATTCTTGCTGCCGTTAGTACATGTAGTATTAAATATCTGCAGAAAAATAGCTTTCTTGTGTAGGCTCAGGCTCGCACGGGGCAGAGACAGCAAAATCAGGTAATTTTATATTTCATTGCTAAAGGATCCAGTGAGGACAAGACGCAGAATAAGGACTTAATTGATTGGGGGGGAGGGGGAGGGCTCTGAGCTTTACCTGCTGCCAAATTTACTCACACCCACATTTATAAATCAAATCCCAGGCATGATGCTAAATGCCACACTCAGTTCACACACACAAGGTTTGTTCTAAGCAGCACAGGGGAAGCAAAGAAGCAAAACTTTTTAACCCTTAGTGAAGTTTTAACCCTGTAAATACAAATGGCAGTTTTG
>NW_015389347.1:103326-128716 GCF_001527695.2 Protobothrops mucrosquamatus
CTCTTTAAAATCGTTAAAAATTGTCCCTATTTAAAACTCACCCTAGGTCAGGCCCGCTTGTTGAAAAAGCCATGTCTTGAGGGCGCGGCGGAAGGTTAAGAGATCCGGAATCGTCCGGATCTCGGGGGGTAGTTCGTTCCAGAGGGTGGGGGCACCCACAGAGAAGGCCCTCCCCCTGGGGGTCGCCAGCCGACATTGCAACCGTTCAAAGTTACAATGGTCATACAACAGTTATGACAATTTTTCCTATTTATGACCGTTGCAATGTCCCCATGGTCATATGATCAGAATTCAGATGCTTGGCAACTGGTTCATATTTATGACGGTTGCCGTGTCCTGGGGCCGTATGATCCCCTTTTGCGATCTTCTGACAAGCAAAGTCAATGGAGGAAGGCAGATTCATTTAACAACCATCTTACCAATTTAATAAATACAACAATTCACTTCACAATTGGGGCAAGAAAAGTCGTAAAATGGGCCAAACTCACTTAACAAATGTTTCACTTAGCAACATAAATTTTGGGCTCAATTATCATAACTCGAGGACTACCTGTATTCTCCGAGGAGCTGCATAACCTTAGCAAGAATCTCTGGGGAGACAATTTCCTGTTTTATTTTATTACTGTTTTCCACCCACAAGCATTCAAATGCAGCATGTACTGCACTGTACATATGTTCATGTACATCAGTGGTTCTCAACCTTTTTAATGCCGCGACCCCAACCGGTCGTAAGTCGAGGACTAAACCGGTTGTAAGTCGAGGACTAAACCAGTCGTAAGTTGAGGACTAAACTGGTCCTAAGTCCAGGACTACCCAACCGGTCGTAAGTCGAGGACTTTCCCTGCCCGGGAGCGCCCCGCATGCGTGGTTCCGTCCCCTGCGCCGGCCGAGGCGTAGCTGGCAAGTGGCAGAGACGGAGCTGGGCCGACCACCAGCTGGCCCAGCCCAAGGGAGGTAAGGCACCCGCCGGAAAAGGGAAAAAAAATGGCGGACAAAAAAAATGGTGGACAGCCTTGCTTGGCGACCCCCGTGAAATGGTCGATCGACCCCAAATGGGGTCCCGACCCACAGGTTGAGAACCACTGATGTACATGAACAGATGCAGGGTCTGCTGTGTGTTGCAGCTAACTCTAGTTGCACTTACTGCTGTTTAACTTTTTTTTTCTCATCCTATTTTATGAGCTTCTTCGGGGACAATTTCACGGTTGAAAAATTACATGGGTAGGTATGTGGGTCTAGCGCAGAGGTAGGCAACCTTGGCTCTTTTATGACTCGTGGACTTCAACTCCCAGAATTCCTGAGCCAGCATGGCTCAGCTTGGAAACCTCTCCCTTTCCCCTCAGCATGGCTGGCTCAGGAATTCTGGGAGTTGAAGTCCACGAGTCATAAAAGAGCCAAGGTTGCCTACCCCTGGTCTAGGAAAAGAGAAAGTTTTTTGATTCAGTTAAATAATGATGAATTGATAAGTTTGGTAACATTACAGGTAGTCTTTGACATGACCACAACTGAACCCAAGATTTCTGTTGCTCGGTGAGACCTTTAAGTGAATTTTGACCCATTTTACGACATTTCTGGCCACAGTTGTTAAGCGAACCACTTCAGTTGTTAAATTAGGAACACAATTGTTCAATGAATCTGGCTTCCCCATTGATTTTGCTTGTCGGAAGGTCGCAAATGGTGATCCCGTGACCCCAGGACACTGCAGCTGTCGTAAATATGAGTTAGTTGACTGAATTTTGATCAAGTGACCATGGGGATGCTTCAGTGGCCCTAAGCGTAAAAGCCAGTCATCATCATCATCATCATCATCATCATCATCATCATCATCATCATCAAGTTGGAAGGGACCTTGGAGGTCATCTAGTTCAACCCCCTGCTCAGGCAGGAAACCCTATACCATGTCAGACAAATGGCTGTCCAGTCTCTTCTTAAAAACTTCCAGTGTTGGGGCATTCACCGCTTCTGGAGGCAGGTTGTTCCACTGGTTAATTGTTCTAACTGGCAGGAAGTTTCTCCTCAGTTCTAGGTTGCTTCTCTCCAAGATTAGTTTCCACCCGTTGCTTCTCGTCCTGCCTCCAGGCGCTTTGGAAAATAGCTTGACTCCCTCCTCTTTGTGGCAGCCCCTGAGATATTGGAACACTGCTATCATGTCCCCCCTCGTCCTTCTCTTCATTAAACTAGACATACCCAATTCCAGCAACCGTTCCTTATATGTCTTAGCCTCCAGTCCCCTAATCATCTTTGTTGCTCTTCTCTGTACT
The DNA here is from genome assembly GCF_001527695.2 of Protobothrops mucrosquamatus. Classification (NCBI taxonomy): domain Eukaryota; kingdom Metazoa; phylum Chordata; class Lepidosauria; order Squamata; family Viperidae; genus Protobothrops; species Protobothrops mucrosquamatus. Next base: position 105,588 of record NW_015389347.1, read on the forward strand.
CTTTCTAGAGTCTCAATATATTTTTTACATCGTGGTGACCAAAACTGGATACAGTATTCCAAGTGTGGCCTTACCAAGGCATTGTAAAATGATATTAACACTTCACGTGATCTTGATTCTATCCCTCTGTTAATGCAGCCCAGCACTGTGTTGGCTTTTTTGGCAGCTGCAGCACACTGCTGGCTCATATTTAAGTGATTGTCCACTAGGACTCCGAGGTCCCTCTCACAGTTACTACTATTGAGCAAGGTACCCCCTATACCAGGGGTAGTCAACCTTGGCTCTTTTATGACTCGTGGACTTCAACTCCCAGAATTCCTGAGCCAGCACAGCTGTGCTGGCTCAGGAATTCTGGGAGTTGAATTCCACGAGTCATAAAAGAGCCAAGGTTGACTACCCCTGCCCTATACTATACTATAGTCTCCTTTTTTCAGTGCCGCTGTAACTTCAAACGATACTAAATGAACTGTTGTAAGCTGAGGCCTACCCCCACAGACTTGCTTTCTGAGGAAACATAATCGCTTACCGGTCCTTCTGTTGGCAGGGAGCGGAAGTCATACAGCGAGTGCATCTGTCCGGCCGTCCAGTCACGTGGACTGGGCTGGGGTTTGCTCGGGTGTTGGAGGGCAGCATGGTGCAGTTCCATGTCAACAATGTGCCATTTTCCATGGAATATGATCTCCTGCTGCGCTATGAACCTCAGGTAAGAACCCCTGTGACTTTCCATCTGTTGCTCTGCTTGCTGCTGCTTCTCCTTTGCCATGGAAATACATCCTTTGGGAACCGAACGGTTTTTTTTTTATTTAATTCTGCCCTTCACAATTTAAAATGTATGACAGATATTCTGTACTCATCAGCGACTAGGGGTTTATAAGGTATCAGCATAATAAAAGCATGTTAGCGACAAGACCGCGATTTGCACCCTTTGTCGTTTTTTGGTAAAAAAATCCACCCGTTTGGAAAAATGGATTCACTTGACAACCAGGCATTTCACTTAACAGCCAAGTGATCTACTTAACGACTGCAGCAAAAAATATTGAAAAAAATGAGTCTGGTCACAGAGGTGCCTCTACTTATGATCGCAATGACTTAACGACCAGAATTCCAGTCCCAGTTGTGATCATAAGTCAAGGATTACCTGCATTGATCACTTTAACAAATTCCCTAAATTTTCACGGTCACTATTTAAAATGGTGAATTTCAACTTCATGATTGTAAAGTATTAAAAAATAATTTGCACTCGTTTTTGTTTGCTGCTAAATTTCATCTGGTGTTTTCACGAATTGTGAACTTCTACTACTGTAGTCTTTTTTCGATTTTTGGCAACTTTTGTGTGGATTTCAACTCCCAGAATTTGCCAGCCAGCATGCTGGGAGTTGAAGTCCATGCATCTTAAAGTTGTGGTGGCTGAGAAACATAGCTCTGTCTACTGTATTATTTCTCTTTCTCTACCCTGCTGTGAGGCCTACACTTCCCAAACTATTCCCTTTGATTTTACTTTCACAGCAACCTGCAGTATAAAAATAAAACATCTGGAGCCCATTGCATCACTTGGCCCCCATGCCAGGAAAAAATGTGTCGGCTGCCTGGAAGATCCCTGTTAAAGGCAGAAGTGTAGGGCTTGTGCTTTTTTTAAAAAAAAAAATGACAATCACCAAAACAACACTCTAACAACTCATGTCATTGTCAGGGAGGAGCTGATTCCAGAACCTGTATCCTCAAGTGCCTCTAATTTTTCGTCAGGTTATATATATGTCACGTTTGGCTAGCAGATCCTCAATAATCCTTACAGGATCAACATGTTTCATTTCTCAGTTTATTTCCACCGCCTCTGAGCAAGGAATTCAAACCAAGTCTTCTCTTTTTGTTTAATAATACGGGGCTTGGAAAAATTTCTGCTAATCTGCCACAGAAAGAAAGTTGTGCTTGACTAATTGTCCTCGGAATGCACACCTTTGCTGATGTTGCCTGTGCAAAATCTTCCTTTGTCCCACCCTGCTTTAAACTTCTTCAAGCTCCCATTCCTTTTGTCTTAAATCCATTCAAGACATGGGCACACACAGTCTTTTCATTCATATATAAGTCTGAACAATTTTAATCTTACTATTTGTCCTTTATTCTTGGCTGGACTGCTACATGGCAGCATTTCTAAACCTTGACCCCTTTAAGATGGGTGGACTTCAATTCCCAGAATGTTTCAGGCAGCATTGCTGGCTGAAGAATTCTGGGAGTTAAAGTCCACCCATCTTAAAGCTGTCAAGGTTGAGAAACACCATTATATGGTTTTTCCTGACTCTCTGCCCATCCAGCTACGTTATTCCATGGACAATGCTATTTGTTCTCCTCTTCTTTCAGTTTCCAGGAAAATGGGAAAAAGTGAAGGTGTCTGTAGTGAGGCCTGGGCCTGTCCCCAGCAGTAGTCCATGTGGAAACATCATCCCTGCCGATGACTTGATGTCTACAGCTCTGCTACCCACATCCCGGTAATCATTTGTCTGAAATGGTATAGGGCAGGGGTAGGCAACCTTGGCTCTTTTATGACTCGTGGACTTCAACTCCCAGAATTCCTGAGCCAGCCATGCTGAGGGGAAAGGGAGAGGTTTCCAAGCTGAGCCAGGCTGGCTCAGGAATTCTGGGAGTTGAAGTCCACGAGTCATAAATGAGCCAAGGTTGCCTACCCCTGGTATAGGGTTTCCTGCCTGAGCAGGGGGTTGGACTAGAAAGCCTCCAAGGTCCCTTCCAACTCTGTTATTCCATTCCAATCCATTAAGTTTCAGTGAAAAACTGGGAAGTAGAGTTATCTAGACTTTATTGCTGGGAGAGTGTAATTCAAACTGACAAGTACAGGTAGTCCTCGACTTGCAACAGTTTGTTCAGTGACCATTCAAAGTTACAAGGACACTGAAAAATGTGACTTATGACCATTTGTCACCGTTACAACTTTTGCAACATCCCCATGGTCATGTGATCAAAATTCAGACGCTTGGCAAACTGGTTCATGTTTATGTCCATTGCTGTGTCCCAAAGTCATGTGATCCTGTTTTGCGACCTTATAAGCAAAGTCAATGGGGAAGCTGGATTCATTTAACAATCGGGTTACTTACAGTGATTCACTTAACAACTGTGGGAAAGATCGTAAAATGGGGCAAAACTCACTTAACAAATATCTCATTTAACAACAGAAATTTTGGGCTCAATTGTCGTAAGTTGAGGTAGTGGTATTTTTATTGCGGAGAAGGAAATATTTAAGAGAGATGGATTTTGAGGCATATATAGGCAGATCAAGTCAACTCAGTTCTCCATCCTATTTGATCTAAGACTGTCTGGGCTTGCTTTAACTATAACAATAATCTTATTGGTTTTTATTCTACATCAGAGGTCCCCAACCTTTTGGGCACCAGGGACCAGAGAGGTTTTTCCGCGGATCAGAGGGGGCATGGTTTTGTGTGCTGCCTGCATCCTGTGGATGGGGTTTATATATTGTTACAATAAACTAGTAAATGAGGACACTGTGTATATATTTTAAACTGTATAAAATCAAAAACGAGAATAGATCGCATAATTAACAAATTCTTAACCTTCAAAATAGCATGCGATTTTTCATTGTCTTAAAAAGATGGCACGGACACTAAAGAACTGTGCCAGGACAGATTGAGTAACTCCCGTGTGCTTGCATGATTTTTCCTTGTCATAATTTATTCTGCTTTTATAGCTAACATTTTTTAAAGGATAAGAAACAAATATAAACAGCATAATAAATCAACTTCACTAATGTATCAGAAATCTGCTGGGGAAAAAAAAAATAAGGATTAGGGATTAAGTTGGCAACAAGTAACCAAGCCTTAGCCAATTTTTTCCTGGAAATCGTATTCTTGTATTTGAATATCTTAATGACGTTCTCTAGATAAACTTCTCTCTATAACTGGGATAATTGGTAAGTTTAAAATATACGTATTATTTTTATAGTAAAATAATAAGCAAGTGGGATTCACAAAAGCTTAAACCAGGGGTAGGCAACCTTGGCTCTTTTATGACTCGTGGACTTCAACTCCCAGAATTCCTGAGCCAGCATGGCTCAGCTTGGAAACCTCTCCCTTTCCCCTCAGCATGGCTGGCTCAGGAATTCTGGGAGTTGAAGTCCACGAGTCATAAAAGAGCCAAGGTTGCCTACCCCTGGCCTAAACTATATGATGAACAGGGATAGCACCTTCTTCTTTTGCTTCTGCTCCCATCCAGAGCAGGAGGCAGAGATTCCTTGAACATACCAGTCAGTTGTCTCAGTAATATGGGCCGCAAGAAAGCCTTCTTCTGCAAATTTGATATAGTCCTCGCTTAACGACGGTAATTGGGCCCAAAATTTCCATTGCTAAGTGACACAGTCATAAAGTGCAACATCATGTCCAAAGCACCTGAAGGCAGGACAAGAAGCAATGGATGGAAACTAACCAAAGAGAGAAGCAACCTAGAACTAAGGAGAAACTTCCTGACAGTTAGAACAATTAACCAGTGGAACAACCTGCCTCCAGAAGCGATGAATGCTCCAACACTGGAGGTTTTTAAGAAGAGACTGGACAGCCATTTGTCTGAAATGGTATAGGGTTTCCTGCCTGAGCAGGGGATTGGACCAGATGACNTATTATTATTATTATTATTATTATTATTATTATTATTATTATTATTATTATTATTATTATTATTATTATTATTATTATTATTATTACTCCGCCGCTTAATGACAATAGTTGCAGCAATCCCCGGTTACCATCATTAAGCAAATCACCATGGGCTTGTTTTAGCAAGATCCTCAAGTAACCATGACATCTGACTTCCCTGTTGTCTTCGCTTGTCGGAAGCTGGCAGGGGACCTCAGAAATCGGGATCAGATGGACTGCGGGATGCTGTGACACTTGACAATGTGGGCCAGTTTCCAAACGTCTGGATCACGATCGCGTAACGAGAGAGGCACTGCAAAAGCGAGAATTTTGAGGACCGAACATAAGTACCACTTTTTCAGCAGCCCTGTGATTTCAAACAGTTGCTGAATTAGTGGTCGTTAACTGAGGATCATCAGAAAAATGCTATTGGGGGTGGGGGGGGGTACGTGAGACCTCTGTGAAATGAATTTGGCATTTCCATTCCCACAGGTACATTGTGCTGCCACAGCCAGTCTGCCTAGAACAAGGAATCAGGTACACCATTAGGGTAGACTTTACCCATTCTGGAGGGCGTGAGCATTTGCAAGGTGCTGCTGTACTCCTGGACTCCGTAAGTATTGAGATTGGTAACCCTGGCACACATAGCAGAGGGGAGAACCACATCTGGAGGAACCAGCTGTAAACACCCAACCCTGTCCTCTTTTCTCCCTCTCTCCTTCTCATTTCTCTTCCTTGGAAGTTGGTACTGGTGCCACGTTACTCCTCCTTGGAGATGTTCATTGCCGGGGATGCCGCCTCTATTGCTCGCAAAGAGACCTTTGAGCGCTACCGCTGTGCCCAGCAGGCTCGCCCTGTGATTAAGGGGCCCGCCCCGGAGGCTTGTGCCAACTTGCTCACCAGCATGTCAGCCATCATTCACCAGGGGGCACTCCGTGAGTGTTAAATTGCCCAGATACAACTGCCACCCAAGGGCTCGACGCAGGGGAAATCGTCAATGGACTAGGGAGGTTGTTCTGCTCACTCAGAGGAAGACAGGGAAGGTTCAAGGTGAAGCCCTCATGAGATGGGAGAGATGGTTCCTGGAGACGCTAGGCCAGGGGTCTTCAAACTTGGCCCTTTTATGACTTGTGGACTTCAACTCCCAGAATTCCTCAGCCAGCGTGCACGCTGGCTGAGGAATTCTGGGAGTTGAAGTCCACAAGTCATAAAAGGGCCAAGTTTGAAGACCCCTGCTCTAGGCCTTCCCTACGTGCCTCTTAGCAGAGTATGAATATGTCCTGGTAACCACTTTTATCTAAGGTCTCCGTGAGGTTGCTTTTACCTTGTTCCCAACCTACACTCCAGATAGTTTTAAGTTGTCCTTTCAGCAGCAGATAAGGTTGCAGCAGTTTTACCTGTGATTGCAATCTGAAAAACGGCTGACCAGTGATGGAGAGAAGGCTGTGTGGCAAAATAAGGGACCTCAAACTGGATCCACTCAGCTATCTCAGATGCACACCCAGTGCACATCGGCTATTGTTCAGTCTGCTTTTGAACATGGGTTTATACTTTATAGCTTTTCCAGAAGAGTACTGAAGCCTGGAAGAGTGCCAAAATGACGTTCAAAGTCAGCCTGAACCATAGCTACTAGGAACTGTGGGGGTTCCATCCTGAAACAGCAGAAGAGATACATCTGGCTCGTGCAGTCCCAACACCCTGACCGCTGTTTTTGCGGGCAGGGAGCCAAGGCAGAGGTCAGCTCAGATCTGGTGTGCAAAGAGCCACTGCCTCTCCCAGTCTGGCAGGTGATTCTCCAGCTGGGAGAGGCAGGGAAGCAAGGAGAAAGTTCTGACAGACGCCTAAATCCACAGGCTGAGCCACCCACCCCACCCCCCCGAATCTATTGCCAATGACAGCAGTGCTATGATTGGGAGGCACTTGTCTTGGTGATGAGGAGAAGGGGTGGGTGGGGGGCTTGGGGAAAGGCAACCTGTCCTGCACAAGGAATGAGGACACCATCAAGTCAGAGTAGAGACCTTTGGGACTGGTGATGGGATATCAACTATGCCAGTTTAGCTTTCTGTTGACTCACAGCCAAGAGGCGGATGGTCTAACTGAGTGATTTAACTGAGCTTTGGGAAAAGAGTCCTGGCTGTTCTTGTACAATTTTGGAAGAAGCCTGGCAAGCACAGACAGGGCTGACCCTGGCAAACACATTCAGATTGTTTCCCCATTATATAATGGAGAGGGGATGCTTAAGTCACATGGGTCTCAGGTCCATTTCTGTGCAAGCGGGGAGGAGAGAGTAAGAAGCTTTTCCCAAAAGAGCATCGCTCCCTTTTCTCTGCTGCTGCTTCTTCCTCTGTCTCCAGCCTGCCAGTGTGATCTCCAGGGATCTCTGAGTCTCGAGTGCAATCCCGATGGTGGACAGTGTCAGTGCAAGCCTCACGTCATGGGTCGTCGCTGTGAACGCTGCACTCCCGGCACCTTTGGTTTTGGGCCTGGTGGCTGCAAGTGTGAGTGAAACTCAGCTTCCTTTCTCCTCAAAGCACAGATCCGTCCCTGCCGGCCCGGTTCCATATGCTGCTGAAGATGATAGCTCAGGGGTCTTCAAAGTTGGCCCTTTTATGACTTGTGGACTTCAACTCCCAGAATTCCTCAGCCAGGCACGCTGGCTGAGGAATTCTGGGAGTTGAAGTCCACAAGTCATAAAAGGGCCGAGTTTGAAGACCCTTGTGATAGCTAATTGATAGGCAGAAATATTGATCTGAGCTGGTTGCTTTTGCTGACTGAGCCTTTATTGGAAGTACCATTAGAGGTGATGGGAATTATTTAGGTGGGGCGTGTTGGAGTAGAGAAGCAGCTTGCAAGGACAGGAATGAAATTCACTCTTATCTGCCTCGATATTTTTGAAAATGCCTTTAGTGGGAACTGGTCATCTATGGAAACTTCAGCCCTTTTCCACGTATGAGTGGATATTTTTATCTGTATGTTGTGTTGTATCTGGAATTGGCTATTTCATCTCATTAGTTTATTTACTGGTTATTATATTTCCAAACAAGGTCTATCTCCATTGCCTCCACGTTAGATTGTCTGTTTGAGAAATAGCGATGGCCAATAGCTCCATGGTTAAGGAGGGATTTGAATGTGGATTGTCCAATTCTATTTAGTGTCAATGCTGCTAACATCGGATGTTCTTGCTTGACAATATCTGAAGATGCAGACGTTTTCTATTTAACCTGTGTATTACTTTTAGAGTTAAAATTAGATGGTGCTGGAAGGGAGGGGGGAAGAATGTGCTTGGGGACTAGTTAGCCATAACAATATCTCAGTAGAGTATTCTTCAAGGTTAGTTGCAATAAGAGGAGATAACGGAGGGCAAGTTCACACTTCAAACTAATTGGAGAATGTGATTAATGACTGTTAAATGAAGGAGTGAGTTATGCTTTGTTATTGTGTGTCTGGGGGAGGAGAATTTAGATTTTGGCTTCTCTGTGTAAGTGCGGAAGCTATGTTGCAAATTAAAGATTCTTTAAGGTAAACAATGCCTCAAGGTTCTTTGAAGAGCTTCTTCTTTCGGAACCATGACATTTAGTTTATTCATTTGATATATACGGTACCTTTTTTCAGCAGGTTGACCTTTAGTGTCCAGGTGGCGTTTGGCCTGGATAGGACTTGGGTGGGGAATCACCAAGAAAAACCAAGCTATAGGATAGATAGGGAGGTGAGATTGTCTGAAGACAATGACAAGCCACTTCTATATGTGGGTAATCTTACTGCAAGGGGGGGGGGGAAGCTGAATGTTTCACCCAAAATAGCAACCTTCATGCTTAGGAGATGGTTGAAGTTATGCAAAATAGCAGTCTTTCCATTTTGGGGTATATGTAGCCAGTTGAGAGCAGAAATAAAATATTTGGCACAGACCATGAAGAAAATATAGACATGGGTGCATGAACTGTGTAGATGCATCCTATTGAGCTTGAATCATTCGTAGAGCATGATTGGAAGGAGACACAAAAATAGTTGGGGTGGGAAAATTGAGTTAGAAGTTGAATATCTTTTTCAGCTGCTCTCGATAGAGTTGAGGATGCTTTTCTATAATCAGCATCCAGTTATGAAGAGCCCTGGTGGCGCAGTGATTAGAAAGCAGCATAGCAGGCTAACTCTGCCATATCCTGGAGTTCGATCCTTTTCCTCTAATAATAATAATAAAGTTGGAAGGGACCTTGGAGGTCATCTAGTCCAACCCCCTGCTCAGGCAGGAAACCCTATACTATTTCAGACAAATGGCTGTCCAGTCTCTTCTTAAAAACTTCCAGTGTTGGAGCATTCACCGCTTCTGGAGGCAGGTTGTTCCACTGGTTAATTGTTCTAACTGTCAGGAACTTTCTCCTTAGTTCTAGGTTGCTTCTCTCTTTGGTTAGTTTCCACCCGTTGCTTCTTGTCCTGCCTTCAGGTGCCTTGGAAAATAGCTTGACTCCCTCTTCTTTGTGGCAGCCCCTGAGATATTGGAACACTGCTATCATGTCCCCCCTCGTCCTTCTCTTCGTTAAACTAGACATACCCAATTCCAGCAGCCTTTCCTTATATGCTTATATTCCTGATGGGAATCAAGGTTGACTCAGCCTTCCATCCTTCCAAGTCAGTAAAATGAGGACCGAGATTGTTGGGGGCAATACGCAAATAATGCTTCTACATTGTAAAATGCTCAAGAGAGTGCTGTAAAGTGGTATGGGGCAGTATCTAAGCCTAAATGCTATTGCTATGGCTAGCACTATTGCTATGATTCACTTCTAATTCTGTCTGTTTCGGTTTCTGAACCATTGGGGTATGTTCTGCCTTCCTTCATCCAGAGTAGGAAACTCTTCACGGGCTTGCCATGATATGATTTTTCTTTCTCTTTCCAGCATGCCAGTGCCGCAGCCAAGGGTCCTTGAGCAGTTTTTGTGACAACTTTAGTGGACAGTGTCCTTGTCGGGCAGGTGTTTTTGGGCCTCACTGTGACCACTGCCAGGCTGGTCACTGGGGCTTCCCAAACTGCCGTCCGTGCCAGTGTAATGGCCGATCAGAAGAATGTGAGTCGCGGACAGGCAGCTGTTTGCATTGCCGGGGCCACACAGAAGGAAATCGGTGTGAGAGGTAAGGGAGAAACGGTACGGTATGCTGAGAGCCGGCCATTAAGCTAATAGACATACGTCCATCCGTGATTTCCTGCGTGGACTTCAAGATCAACAGCAGGCTAGAATACAGGTAGTCCTCGACTTATGATTACAGTTGAGCCCAAAATTTCTGTTGCTAAGCGAGACAGTTGAGCTTTGCCCCATTTCACGACCTTTCTTGCCACAGTTGTTAAGTAAATCGCTGCATTTGGTAAGTTAATGTCACAGTTGTTAAGTGAATCTGGCTTCCCCATTGACTTTGCTTGTCAGAAGGTCACCAAAGGACCTGGACACTGCAACCATCATAAATATGAACCGGTTTGCCAGACCACGGGAATGCAGCAACGGTCGTAATTGTGAAAAATGGTCGTAAGTCACTTTTTTTCAGTGCCAGGGTAACTTCGAACGGTCACTGAATGAATGGCTATAAGCCAAGGACTACCTATATACAGTAGTGGCCAAAATTGTGGAAACCTTTTGGGAAACATGTACATTTGAGGTTTGATGGCTAATAACACCACTTTTTTGGGAGTAGTACCATAAAAGTATATATCAATGGAAAGATAATTTAATCAAGAATGTAATGCAATAACTTTTATGAAGAATTTGCTATTAGAATAGCAGTTATAAAGAAGAAAAGTGAAACACGTAGAAAAAACGAGATATACAAAAATTATCACCATAGAAAAAACGAGATATACAAAAATTATCACCATGTCAGTTAATACTTAGTTGGGTAACCTTTAGCATGAATTACGGCCTTATAACGTCTTCCCATAGAGTGAACCAAGTCCTTTAGTTCTGCAGCTGTTATAATGTGAAACCAAGATTGAATGATTGCTTCTATTAACTGGGTTTTATTGCTGGGTCGCTTCTGACTAACAAGTTTCTTTAGTCGGCTCCGTAGATTTTCAAATAATTTCCCAGAGAAGTTTTTGGTTCAATGAAAAGCAAGTTTAATATGCCGACGGCAGAACCGGAATGACAGTGGAAAGCAAAAACAGCATTACTTCATCCATTCATTGATTACATTGATGTCCTCTCAGACAGAATTGTTATACGCAGAATTGACACACCCTGCACTTCATCCCCGAATAAAAAACCAGGGTGATCATTCATACACTGCAGCATCATTAAAGAGGGATATTGAACAACCCAGCTCTGAGAACAATGCGAAAATTTAAAATTTAAAAACATCTTTTTAAATAATACTCCTAGTGGTATTTCTACACCTTCATTCATTCAGTAGACAAGAGGTCTTTTTTTCAGGATGTAATGGATTTCTTCAGACATCAAGGTAAATCTGTAACTTAATTGTTGGTGAACTTATATTTCTTGGGACGTATCCAGCTATTCTGGGAGCAAACAAATTTTATTCAGAGTTTATGCCTTTTAATAAAATGTAATCTGAAAAGGTGCTACCAGGTTCTTTCTGATTTTTTGGCTACCATAGCTTAACACATCTCTTTGCTTATGGTAACTAGCTATCATTATTTTGAAACATTTAGTAAATTTCTTAGTTTATTGATAATAAGCCATTCTCAGCATTTCTTTTACCATTTTTTTGATAGCCTAAAGTGTTTGTATCAATCTTTCCAGCTGGCTCCACTTTTCTACATAGTTCCTTTATTTGTAACTCTAGCTTGTTCTTCTGCCTCCTCAAATTTTTTCTATTCCTCCACTATTTATGCTTATAAGTGCTTAAGATACATTACATTTTAGTTGTGCGGTACAGATAATTTAAAAAAATCTATTTCCCCAAAAAGCAACATATGCACAAATATGTATAGTATGGATGGTTCATCACAATCCTGCCACTTCTCTAGGAGGTATCAGCCAGTGGCTCTACCAGAATTGGAAGCTAAACAAGGTTGGGCTTCTTTAGTAGTTAGATGAGAAACCTCCAGATAATATTATAGTTGAGGCTAACTTGGGAAGTTGGGGGGGGGGGGAGAAACACTTTGGGAGAAGGTATTCCTGACAAAAAAAATTACATACAGAACTACAAAGGAACCAGAACTCAAACCCCATTCATATTGACTTGATTTTCCTGTAAGAGATTAACGCTTCTTATACAAGAATTCTTTCTTTTCAGTCCTAAATAAATATAAGTAATCCTCGACTTACAACCATTTGTTTAGTGACGGTTCAAAGTTACAGCGGCACTGAAAAAAGTGACACGACCGTTTTTCACACTCACGACACAAATGCTGTGCAGCATCCCCATGGTCATGTGATCAAAATTGGGATGCTTGGCAACTGGCTCTTATTTATGACCTTTGCTGTGTCCTGGGGTCACGTCATTACTTTTCGTGACCTTCTGACAAGCAAAGTCGATGGTGAAGCCAAATTCACTTAGCCTGTGCTGCTAATTTAACAACTGCAGTGATTCATTTAACAACTGTATCAAGAAAGGTTATAAAACGGGGCAAAACTCCCAAAATGCGGGGGTCAATTGCGATCGTAAGTCGAGGACTATCTATAGCAGTGATGGCGAATCTTTTTAGAGACCGAGTGCCCAAACTGCAACCCAAAACCCACTTATGCATCGTCGGGTACCGGGTGGGTGTGGCCCATTGGGTGGGTGTGGCCCATTGGGTGGGTGTGACCCATTGGGTGGGCGTGGTTGTGGTGGTAACAGCAGACTGGGTGGGACTAAAAAGTTCAATCAATCAATTCCAACTTTGCAAGATCTTTTTTTTTCCTGCAAGTTAAAATTGACTGATTGGTTGAACCTTTTTTTTTTTTTTTTTTGCACACGGTGGCGGAGGCCTAAAGCGAAAAGGTTTTATAAAACCCAGCTGAAGGCCTAGGACTGGGGCGACGGCGCACGTGCCCACAGAGAGGGCTCTGAGTGCCACCTCTGGCACCCATGCCATAGGTTCGCCACCACTGATTCTATACCTTAAATACAGCAGCTCATTGCCTCTCATGTAGTAGAGATGAAACAAGAGCAGATTTTGCTGAGTAAAAACATTACTTGACCGTATCAAAACTGGATCTTGGGAACCAATGGATGAGGAAGAAGAGGAAAGAAGTGAAAGAAACCAAGTTGGAAGTAGAAGTCATGTGTGAAAATGTAGTGGAAGAGAGTTATAGACTCATCTTAGACATGAAAACCAGTCACTCTCTCTCTCAGCCCAACTCCACAAGGTTGTTACTGTGGAGAAAATAGGAGAAGAAAAGTATGTTAGAAAGGTTCGTCACCGGGATACAAATGAATAAATAAAATAAAAATAAAAATAAAATCTTGTGTTCCTAAAACAACCTCTTCCCTCATGTGCAGCTGCGTGGCCGGATACTATGGGAACCCTGTACTGTCCTTGGGTGGCCAATGCCGTCCTTGCCCCTGCCCCGAGGCTCCTGGCTCTGGGCGCCATTTTGCGGCCACTTGCAACCAAGACAACCCTTCTGGAACTGTCCTGTGCAGCTGCCTCGGAGGTTATACAGGCAAGTCCAGCTTTGGGGCGGTCTTCATTCCACCTTATGGCGGGATTGGGGGAATGGGTCTCTGCACAACACGAGCTGCAGTGAAAGAGCCAAACACAATCAGGTCTGGGAGGCTTTGGAGGCTGGAACTGAGGGAGGTGAACGACGTTTGGTTGGGTTATGTATGTTGGGTCGACGGGTGAGTTTGCTCCAATAAAGGAGAATATTTGCAGCTCAGGGTTGACATGGGGGGTCCAGGTGCTCTCTGAGCTTGGTTGTTTTCTTGTAGATATTTCATGACCAAACTATGTAACATCATCAAAGGTAGCAGGGTGTGGGGTTTGCTCAATTTATATATTCTAGTGGCTTGCCCTATCCATGTTGGTGGGAGTGATCTTGGTGGTTCTTTGGTTGGGCCGCTTGAGTTTCCTCCTGTTTGTCCCAGCCATCCCAACTGGCACTCTTCCTTCACACAGGGCCACGCTGTGACGAGTGTGCTCCTGGTTATTATGGCAACCCCTGGCAGGTTAGAGGACGATGCCAGCCCTGCGCCTGTAATAACAACATCGATCTGGCAGACCCCAAATCCTGCGATCGACGCACAGGCCAGTGCCTTCGCTGCCTCTACCACACCGAGGGAGAACAGTGTCAACAATGCCAAAGGGGTTACTATGGCGATGCCACTCGACATACCTGCCACCGTAAGTGTCTGCTGCAAATACTGACTGCCTGGATTTTATTGTTTTTTGTTTTTGTTTTTATTTGAGAAAAGTTATATGGCTTCCCAACTCCCTTGCAGTGACTCCGGGTAGCTTAAGAGGGTAAACCCCAATACAAAAAGCAATTAACCCCCTCACCCTTGGCAATATGAATCAGATGAGCCATTTGATTGGCTCCATCTCACTCTGGGTCTCCAGGTCCTTGGCAGAACAATGTCTTCAGGGCCTTGCGAAAGAGTGGAGATCAATCTTAGCTCTGTGGGGATGATGTTCCACAGGGAGGGAGGGAGCCACCACAGAGAAGGCCCTTCTTCTGATAGATGGACCCCCTTAGAAGAGGGGACCCACAGCATTCCCTGCCTCCTCACTTTGGTGGGGTTAGGTAGATATGATTGGGAAAAGACAGTCCTTCAAATCTTATTAAAACATTTACTAAAAGATTGTGCAGACTATCTTACTAAAAAGACAGCCCGCACAATCTTACTAAAACATTGGTGCTAATCTGTATACCACAGCCATCTCCCCCCCCCCCAAAAAAAAGCTTTGGTTTATGGTGCCCAAGGAGAGTAGCTTCCTTTTAACTGACATAATATCTATTTACTTTTCTGTAAAGATGGTTTGACTTACCCATTGCCGTATCTTTTTTCCTCCAAAGAAGTGGCTGAATATAATTTTTTTTTTTTTTTGCTACCCACAGGTTGTTCTTGTAACCATCTGGGGACCGTGCAGAACAAATGCTCCTCACAGGAAGAGTGCCAGTGTGACCGGTACAGTGGGCAGTGCCAGTGCCTACCCAATGTCCAAGGACAGAACTGTGACCGTTGTGCCCCCAACTTCTGGAACTTAACCAGTGGGCAGGGCTGCCAACCCTGTGATTGCCATTCCTATTACTCACTGAGCCCTGCTTGTAATCAGGTAGCTCTGAGCTCTCTGCTAGGCAAGGCAGGTGCAGGCATCTTAGTTAATGTGGTGCTGAAAATTGGGAGAGCTTCCAGTGTTGAAGAACAGGGTGGGCCACAACCTGGAAGCTCCTTGGCCGATAGGCTGGGAGAGGGGAGGAGAGTTTTAATTCAGCTCTATTTCACAGGCTGGATGAGAGGATAAAAAGTGGGGTGGAGAGGTGGTGTCTGCATGGCCTTCAGAGGATGCAAACACACTTTGGGACGTTATTTTGAGATCACTGTGAAATAATATAGAAACGTTGAAAAGAGATTTGCTTGAACAATTTGCAAGAGCCCAGAATAGTCAGGCAATATGGTGCTTCCATCATACAAATAGACCAGAACATGGTTCAACTTGGAGCGAAACAAGCTCGGAGAAGCTGTTAGCAGGTAGTCCTCAACTTATGATCACAATTGGGATCACAATTTTCACTGCTAAGCAAGGACATTGTTACACCCGGTTTTATGTTTTGGTCACAGTTGTTAAGGGAATCGCGGCAGTTGTTAAGTGAATCATGCAGCTGTTAAGTAAGAGAATCTGGCTTCCCCCATTGACTTTGCTTGTCAGAAGCCAGCTGGAAAGGTTGCACGTAGTGATCACATTGACCCCGGGTTGCCACAATCCTTGTAAGTGCATGCTGGTTGTCAAGCGCCCAGATTTTGATCAGATAACCTTGTGCCGTTTCGTAAGCGCGAGGACCAGTCGTTAAATCACTTTTTCAGCGCAGTTGTAATTTAGAACGGTCACTAAACGAATGGCTGTAAGTCAAGGGCCATCTATATTCTTTGCAACTGCTGTGTCTGCTGCAGCTATTGCGTTATTCTCCTCTCCTGCCTCCTTACAGCAGAATGGCTAGAGCAAGCTTCACCCCACTATGAATTTAAATAGTTTTGAGCAAGACAGCCATACTGTCCCAAACCAGCTGATGTCCAGTATGGAGATAATTTTACAGCTTACCTATTACATAGAGATTTGTTGTCATTTCTTCCATCTTGGTACTATGCAGATATTATTGTTAGACATTCAAGATAATTGGAGCAGGAAACCAAAACCGTGAGTATTAATACTACCTTTATTGTAACAGAATTTTGCAAGTCTGAAAGTACTCCTCTCCTGTCTTGCCTATACTTCCCTGAGACCTAGGGCAGTGGTGGCGAACCTATGGCACGCGTGCCAGAGGCGGCACTCAGAGCCCTCTCTGTGGGCATGCTCACCATTGCCCCAGCACCGCCTCCCCCTGCGGCCCCCTCCTCACCAGCAGCCCCCCTCCCGGAGGAGAGTCGCCTCCAGGCATGGTCCGCGCAGAGCAGCGCAGCCAAGGACATGGCAGCCGGGCAGTAGGGACAAGACTCCGCCCTTGTGCCCCGTCGCGCGCACATGACGCTGCGGGGCGCGGGTGGAGGATGTGGCCACCATGGCACTGCAGGGCCATCTGGGCAATTTATGGCGGGCTGTGGAGGCGGTAGGTGGACCTGTGGGCTGGCGGAATGAGGGTGGAGCGGGCGGGGCAGGGGCGGTTTTTGGGCACTCAGTGTCTAAAAGGTTCGCCATCACTGACCTAGGGAATTCCCTTCTGAGATGCTTTCTCCATCCCTATCTCTTTTTTTCTCTTATTAGACCATTATCTAGACTGGGTATCTTTTTCCTGCCTCCCAAGGTTATTCTTACAGATTTATGTTCTCCTGTAGCTCCCATTACCTCTAATGGGAAGAGACCAGGAGAAGAGAATCAGAGGTTTTACAGAAAACATACTTCAGCACCTTTTAACATTATATAGTACTATATTACTATCATGGTTATTGTTATTGCTGCTGCCACTTCTCCTCTTCCTGCCTCCTCTCCTTTGCCTCATACCGTGTACCTACCTCTGCCCTTGTTAGCAGACTCAGGCCCTCTAATGGCGCCTGTCTTTGTAGTTCACAGGGCAGTGCCAGTGCCGGCCAGGATTCGGAGGCCGCACCTGTTCAGAGTGCCAGGAGAACCATTGGGGTCAGCCAGGTCAACAGTGCAGAGGTAAGAGAGAAAGCAAGATGTGAAACTCTGTCAAAATGACAGACTCCAAATTTGAATCTATTTTGGGGGTGGGGGTGGGGGGGAATAGGTGGGTTGCTTTTAAAAGCAAAGTAAACGTCTTACATCTAGTAGAGTCAGAATCAGAATACAGCTGGAAGGGACCTTGGAGGTCTTCTAGTCCAGCCCTGTGCTCAAGCAGGAGACCCTATGTCACAGTGGTGGCGAACCTATGGCACACGTGCCAGAGGCGGCACTCGGAGCCCTCTCTGTGGGCACACGTTCTGTTGCCCTAGCCTTGCCTCCCCCGCGATCCCCTTACCAGCAGCCCCCCTGGAGGAGAGTCGCCCCCGAGCGTGGCCCACGTGGAGCAGAGCAGCCAAGGACATGGCAGCCAGGCAGCGTGGACAAGACTCTGCCCTCACGTCCCATTGCGCACAGTTGATGCTGCGGGGCGCGGGCAGAGGGCGTGGCCATCATTGGCGCTGCTGGGCTGCCTGGGCGATCTGCAGCAGGCCCTGGAGGCGGTGAGTGGCCCTGCAGGCAGGCAGGGCGGGGGACGGGGTGGGGGCGGGGCAGGGGGTGGAGCGGGAACGGGGCCAGTTTTTGGGCACTCAGTCTCTAAAAGGTTCGCCATCACTGCTATATCATTTCAGACAGGTGGCTATCTAGTCTCTTCTTAAAAGCCTTCAGTGTTGAAACACCCACAACATCTGAAGGCAAAGCTGGTCCACTGGTTAATTATTCTGTCAGGAAGTTTCTCCTTAATTCCAGGTTGCTTCTCCCCTTGATTAGTTTCCATCCGTTGTTTCTTGTCTTGCCTTCTGGTGCTTTGGAAAATATAGAGAACATTTTTTTAAAAAAAAAAATGCCAAAAATTTCATCATCGAAAAGCAGCCCTTTAGCCTAGTGTTGATTTATTGATTCCAAAAACTGAAAGAAAGTGTTGCAGCCAATAAGGAAACGAGTCCTTAGCAGAGATGGTGACAGCCAATCTGTGTAATTATATACCTGAGAGCAGGCAAGCGGATGAAATTGCGAAAAGACGGTCCTTCTTTTAAAACAGTCCTACCTGAAATAAGGGCACCCATGCTGGGAAAATAGAGATTTTATTTGATTGGAATAGATGGAGCAGAAGTATTGCAGCTAATCCTCAACTTACGACCACAACTGTTAAGTTTTCGTTTCCGCTGCTAAGCAAGAAAGTCAAATGACTCATGCCCGATTTTATGACCTTTCCTGCAATTTGTTAAACAAGTAATTGCTTAACGACCACGTGATTAAATAAATCACATGGTCATTAAGCAAACCAGGCTTCCCCCATTGACTTTGCTTGTTGAAAGCCGGCTGGAAAGATTTTTAAAAAGGCAATCAGGTGACCTGGAACACTCTGCAAACCATCGAAAATGACTTTACAATGCCTTGGTAAGGCCACACTTGGAATACTGCATCCAGTTTTGGTCACCACGATGTAAAAAAGATGTTGAGACTCTAGAAAGAGTACAGAGAAGAGCAACAAAGATGATTAGGGGACTGGAGGCTAAAGCATATAAGGAAAGGCTGCTGGAATTGGGTATGTCTAGTTTAACGAAGAGAAGGACGAGGGGGGGACATGATAGCAGTGTTCCAATATCTCAGGGGCTGCCACAAAGAAGAGGGAGTCAAGCTATTCTCCAAAGCGCCTGAAGGCAGGACAAGAAGCAACGGATGGAAACTAACCAAAGAGAGAAGCAACCTAGAACTAAGGAGAAACTTCCTGACAGTTAGAACAATTAACCAGTGGAACCACCTGCCTCCAGAAGTGGTGAATGCTCCAACACTGGAAGTTTTTAAGAAGAGACTGGACAGCCATTTGTCTGAAATGGTGTAGGGTTCCTGCCTGGGCAGGGGGTTGGACTCGATGACCTCCAAGGTCCCTTCCAACTTTATTATTATTATTATAAATTCTGATCATACGACCGTAGGAATGCTGCAACAGTCGTAAGTCTGAGGACTAGTCATTTTTCAATGTCGTAACTGTGAATAGTTGCTTAATAAACGGTTGTAAGTTGAGGATTACCTGTATGCAGTTAGGAAAATGGGGTCTGAGGTCTGAGGTTCGGTTCAACTTGCCAAAGGAATTATTTCTGGAAGAATGCAGCCCTTCTGAGCTTAATTTGCTAAGAGGCCCTGCGTAGAAGAGCAGAGAGGGTAGGCTAAGCTTCTTGTGTGTTGTTGGCAGCCTGCGACTGTGACCCCCGTGGGATTGAGAAGCCGCAATGCCACCGTACTACTGGGCACTGCTCCTGCCGCCCGGGGGTGTCTGGCGTGCGCTGTGACCAGTGCTCCCGCGGTTTCGCTGGTGATTTCCCCGCCTGCCAGCCCTGCCACCAGTGCTTTGGAGACTGGGATCGCATTGTGCAAGACCTGGCTGCTCACACCCGCAGCCTGATGCAGCGGGCTCAACAGCTCCACCAAACGGGGCTGGCTGGAGCTTTCGAGGGCCCCTTCCGTCGGCTGCAGGACAAACTGAGCGCCATCCAGGCTGTGGTCAGTGCTCGCAATGCTACCGCCGCCGCCATCACTCACCTCTTGCATAATATGGACGATGTGCGGTAAGTTGAAAGGCAGCACAGCCCCCAACTTCCGCTAAACTGGCCCAAAAGATGGAGCGGGCAAGAGTGGAAGAGCAGGGATTAGGCAGGACTCAGCGTCCAGAGTGCCTGCTTTGGAAGCTGAAGGTCTCCAGTTAATTAAAACCATCTCAAGGCATTTCAAAAGACAGAATTCTTTTGAACAGAATTCTTGAAACCTGTTCAAGACAATCACGTAATATACCTGCCGCAGCAAATGATTGTACACATTTAAAATGAAGCCAGCTGGTTTTATTTCAAAAAAGAATACTTCCATCCCAAGCATATTTCTGCAGAATTAAGTCATTAACTCAAAAGCAATTGATTGCATAAACCACAATTAACAGAATTCAAACCTCCCGCTAAAAAGTATAAGCTATGATGAATATCTGAGTTCACAACACATCCAGGGACCCAATCAAACAAATTGCGCCATTGTACATCAGGTAATATACAGTATGAGTGCGCTTGCACCTTTCTTTTACTATTGCTCACCAAAGTTTTCCTAAAACAAGAGAAATCCGAATAATTACTCTTTAATGTAAAGATTGAATTTCTTTCCAGTTGTTCTTAGCCTAATCTGATTTAAAAAAACCTTGAAATCTCCATCTTCCAAGCTGATGTAGCGTTAGGGATTAGCTGTACTGGATGAACATTAGAGAATGTATCTCTGTCCCCATCAAGGTTTGGTTATTAGCTTTCCTCTACTACAGCAATATATTGACTATAAAAAACTGCTTTATATCATCTATCACCAAAATCATATTCCTGCTGGCAGTAGCTCTTCCAAGAGTGATGTGGATTGGAGGACTTTCTGGATATGAAGCAGCTGCTTTTTGTGGCTGAACTCTAGTTTCTCTAATTCAGTGTTTCTCAAACTTGGCGACTTTAAAATGTGTGGACTTCAAATCCCAGAATTGCACACAGCCAGGGAATTCTGGGAGTTGAAGTCCGCACATCTTCAAGCAGCCCCTAAAAAGGCGGCCATCACACTGGATTAACAAGTCTGGGGGAGGTATTTCACGTCTCCCTCTTGTTCTGATCAGGCAGGAGATAGCTGATATAACAGAAACACTGACCCAGCTGGAGGGATTGCTGACAGCCACCCAGGACAAGAATTTTAATGCCAATCATGCGCTGGGCACCTTGGAGCGTGGCATTCGGAGCCTCAACTTTAGCCTAGAAGATCTGAAACACCAGCTTAATATTCTCATAAACACCAACGTGTTGGGTAAGTGTTTTCTGCCATTCTGTCTAGAATAGAGGTACCCATCTTTTGGGCACCAGGGACCGCTTCCGTGGAGAGAGGTTTTTCCGCGGACCGGAGGAGGCATGGTTTTGTGTGCTGCCCGCATCCCACAGATGGGGCTTTGCTTGTTTGTGTGGCCCGGTTGCTGGCACGCTGCGGCCCGGTACCAGTCCACGGACCAGGGGTTGGGGACCCCTGGTCTAGAAAACAAAGCAATCCACAACTACAAATCCTTTGTCCATTTTATCCACATCTTTCCCTGCTTTCCTACCCTTAATAATAATAATAATAATAATAATAATAATAATAATAATAATAATAATAATAGTAAAGTAGGAAGGGACCTTGGAGGTCATCTAGTCCAACCCTCTGCTCAGGAAGGAAACCCTATACCATTTCGGACAAATGGCTGTCCAGTCTCTTCTTAAAAACTTCCAGTGTTGGCGCATTCACCGCTTCTGGAGGCAGGTTGTTCCACTGGTTAATTGTTCTAACTGTCAGGAAGTTTCTCCTTAGTTCTAGGTTGCTTCTCTCCTTGCTTAGTTATCCTTTCTCTTCAGGCAGCCTCTGTGGAGCTGCTTGACTGAATGACGATCAGAATGTAGTTTTTCCAACTCTTAGTTTGACCTGCTAAACACTAGAGGTAGTCCTTGCTTAACAACTAATTGCTTAATGATTGCTTGAAGTTACGACGGACTCAGAAAATTTTTTTTGACCCATCCTTTAACGTCACGACTGCCACACTCACCCTTTCCAAGGCCAGATGATTGCATTTTGTGTGCTTGGCAACCACCTCACATTTATGAGGTGGTTGCAGCATCCCACAATTGTATGACTCTGATTTGCCACTTTTCTGTTGTTTTCCGGCAGAAAAGGGCAAAATCAGCCCAACGGATATGCTGGATTCGCTTAACAACCACGTGTTTTGCTTAACCATGGTGCCTCACTTTACAACCATTGTAAAAATGGGTATAAAATCAAGTCAAGTCACATAGTGACCTGCTTTATCATTGCATAATGACTTACAACAGGGGTCCTCAACCTTGGCCACTTTAAGACTTGTGGACTTCAACTCCCAGAAAAGTGGCCAAGGTTGAGGACCCCTGACTTACAACCAAACTTTGGGGCCCAACTGTTAAGTGAGGACCACTTGTACAGTGTAGTGGTTCTCCTTTATACTGGATTGATCCAGTAAAATCCTCCTGACTTTCTGTTCCACCGGAGTGGAACAATATAAAATAAGTTGCTCTGGATTTAAATCACAGGGCAGTGGTGAACCTTATCAGCTAGCCTTAAGTATTTTGTTTACAATTTGTATGCCGCCCAGTCCTCATGTTTTTCTCATAAAAAAAACCCTAAAACTAGTCAACAATACCATCTGCCTCCATTCTAGCACTCCCCGTGCGTGACCTTCCTGCCCTAAAGGCTTTGAGGAAAGCCCCATCTTTATGATTTCCTGGAATGGCTCCCACTACCTTAAAATCTTGGGGTGGGGTGGGATGGGGATCCATAGCATGACCTCTCTGCCTGCCTGCATTTATTTATTTATTTTGAAATGGGTAGTGCCATTATGCAGAGGAGAACAGGAGCAAAAACTCTTTAACCAAGGGATGTCTAATGTCATGGGAATTTGAGAACTGTCAGATAAAGAGCCACTTCCTCCCAGCTTCCCTTACTTTCTGTTCCTGAGAAAGAATTCTGGGAATTGAAGTCCATGGATCTTGAAGTTGCCACACTTGTTGCAGCATCCCCAGAAAACATCCTCTTCAGCAGCCTGTATCCAGATAAGCAGGGATTAATACCAGCCAAACAATCAGACAGAAAACAATAATCAAGGAATTCTAAAGCAACTCCAAGGAAACCCCATGTTACCTAGTCAGATAACCTGCAAGCAAGCATCCAAACTCAGGGAGCACCAAGGACTCCATAGTTTAGTGGTGGCGAACCTATGGCATGGGTGCCAGAGGCGGCACTCAGAGCCCTCTCTGTGGGCACGCACGCCGTCGCCCCAGTCCTAGGCCTTCTGTTGCTTTAGGCCTCCGCCACCGTATGCAAAAAAAAAAAAAGGTTCAGTCAATTTCAACTTCTCGCGGGAAAAAAAAGATCTGGAATTGATTGGTTGAACTTTATAGTCCCACCCAGTCTGCCGTTACCACCGCAGCCACCCCAGCCAATGGGCCACGCCCAGCCAATGGGCCACACCCACCCAGCACTCGACGATGCATAAGTGGGATTTGGGTTGCAGTTTGGGCACTCAGTCTCTAAAACAGTGGTTCTCAACCTGTGGGTCGGGACCCCATTTGGGGTCGATCGACCATTTCACGGGGGTCGCCAAGCAAGGCTGTCCGCCATTTTTTTTGTCCGCCATTTTTTTT
>NW_015389347.1:128816-145515 GCF_001527695.2 Protobothrops mucrosquamatus
GGTGCCTTACCTCCCTTGGGCTGGGCCAGCTGGTGGTCGGCCTGCTCCGTCTCTGCCGCTTGCCAGCTACGCCTCGGCCGGCGCAGGGGGCGGAACCACGCATGCGCGGCGCTCCCGGGCAGGGAAAGTCCTCGACTTACGACCAGTTGGGTAGTCCTCGACTTACGACCGGTTTAGTCCTCGACTTACGACCGGTTTAGTCCTCGACTTACGACCGGTTGGGGTCGCGGCATTAAAAAGGTTGAGAACCACTGCTCTAAAAGGTTCGCCATCACCGCCATAGTTCAACCCTGAGGTGTATTCTCTTCTATTGAAACTTCTCCTACAGTTTTCATGCTCCTTCTCTCTCTTTGGAACTGATACTGTGGGGATAAGGCCAGGCCTCTCCTCTCCCACCCAGGTTTCCTCAAATGCAGCAGAGCGAACCAATTCCAACGAGAAAGTGAGGGTATTTTCACCTAGTTTGAAACTGGAATTTACAACTGTGCTGTGGAAACAAGCCATGTTCTGTACTGTCTCTCTAAATGGGAATTTAGCAAACACGCGGAACATTCTAGGAGGGTTTCCTGCAGGTCTACTAGAAGAAATTTTACTGCACCAGACAGGTTTCTGGGAGGCTTATTTTAAATAATTCCTCCCCTGGCAGGGGTCTATGACAGCGTCTACCAGTCCTTTGTGCAGTCACGCGAAGCAGAGCACCTGGCTAATGCCTCGACCTTGGCTGTGCCCAGCCCCGTTAGCCAATCAGCTGCTTCCAGGCGTCGCACAGAACACCTGATGACGTCCCGAAGGGAAGCTTTCAATCGGCAGAATGCCGCCAACCGCCGAGGGCTGGGGGACCTCTCGACACGCACCCGAGGGCTGAGCCTGGATCAGATTAACGAGAAGGTGAGAGAGCATGAGAACAGGATGTCCAAAGTCTGCTGAAATTTATTTTCATTTTATTTGATTTTTGTTGTTAGTTGCGAAGTCGTGTCCGACCCATCGCGACCCCATGGACAACGTTCCTCCAGGCCTTCCTGTCCCCTACCATCTTCTGGAGTCCATTTAAGCTCACGCCTACTGCTTCAGGGACTCCATCCAGCCACCTCATTCTCTGTCGTCCCTTTCTTCTCTTGCCCTCAATCTTTCCCAGCATCAGGCTCTTCTCCAGCGAGTCCTTCCTTCTCATTAGGTGGCCAAAGTATTTGAGTATAAGTAACTCAAGGTAGTAAACATACCTAATACTCCTTCTTCCTCCTATTTTCCCCCACAATAACCCTGTGAGGTGGGCTGGGCTGAGAGGGAATGACCAGCCCAAAGTCATCCAGCTAGTTTTCATGCCTAAGGCAGGATTAGAACTCACAGTTTCCTGGTGATTATCCTAAAGTCGCTGAACTGGCTTTCATACCTAAGGCTGGACTAGAACTCATGGCCTCCTGGTGATTGACCCAAAGTTACCCAGCTGGTTTTCATGCCTAAGGTGGGACTAGAACTCACTGTTTCCTGGTTTCTAGGCCAGCACCTTCACCATTACATCAAGCTGCCTTTTCAAAATGGGGCAACAGTGCTGGTGCCGTCAGAGAACTTGGGCCTCTTGTAATTGAAATCAATTCACCATCCAACTATGAGCTGCTTTGGGAAGAAGTGTTTCCAGAAATCCTTGCCTTAATTAACTTATTGTGATTCAGGCTGGGAGTTTACTGTCACAGTTTTCAGGATTCTTTTTTTAAACACAAACTGACATTAAAATCCACGTGGTTCTTGTTGTCGGATTCGGGGAGCTTGACAGAAGCAGAGTTGAAGTTCATGACAAGATTTAGCACCATTTCTCATGTGTGAAACAAAGAAGCGGTTGCTCTGTGTAGGTTAACTAGCTTATCCGTGCAAGAATATCTGTCACATGGAACTGCTTTTCTCTTGGAAGAAAATTACCACTGTTTCCCACCTCTCCTTTAATTATTTCCTTTCCCTTTCTAGGCTCCCTCCCCAACAGTAACTCTGAGTAGTGTTTCTATAAATAAATATGAATACCAGTAAATCCACTCTCTTTTTTTTCCAGAAATGCAACTAATCAAGTGGACTGTGTTCCCTGAAAGTTTATTTATTTGCCCATAGGGGGCCATAAACCTCTTGCGTGCATAATGGAGTCAAAAAATCAAGATTTATGCAAATTGCCAGTGTCAGTTGAGGGGAAGAACAGTCTTGAGAGGAGATGTTGTAAAAAGCACAGGGGGGAGGAGGGGGGAATAAAGTGAAAGACCCTACAGCTTCAGCAGTAACTCTGCCTGCCCCCTCTCTTAGGTCTGTGGGGCTCAGGGAGACACTCCCTGTGCCATCAATTCCTGTGGAGGGGCTGGTTGCTATGACGAGGATGGCAGACGTCACTGCGGAGGCCTTCACTGCGATGGAGCAGTGGCCACAGCTGACAACGCACTGGACCGAGCCCGCCATGTGGAAGAGGAGCTGCACAACGCAGTCTCTGAAGTGGAAAGTCTGCTGCATCAGGTAGGGAGGGTTGGTGGCTTGACATTTGGGTAGGGCCAAACGTTTCAGTTCTGTGCCTTTCACATCCCATCAGATGATCCCGACGACGGGATGCCTTTCATTTGGGGAAGCAGAATGAATTAATTCTGGGGAGCTGCAGCGACTTCCTTATCCCTGCGTGTCTGCCGCCCCCTGCTGGTTGACCAGGCCCCCCGGATGTCTTTTGGACAGGTCTCCAACGCGAAGGCCCGGGCAGCTGAAGCAAAGCAGAGGGCGCAAGCAGCTTTGGATCACGCCAATGCCACCAAAGCTCGGCTGGAGCACTCAAACAAGGCGCTGCGTGACCTTATCCAGCAAGTCAAAGAATTCCTGAATCGTAAGTACAAGAGATGCTAGACCTCCCCCCCATCTCTTCTGTTTTTGCTGTATTTTATTAAAAGTATATTCTGCCCTCCACCAACGGGTTGTCTTTTAAGACGAGTTGTGTAAAACATTTCGGGTATAGTCCAAAAGGTTCAAGAATATCTAATAAGTATAAAATAAAATGGAAAGATGTAATAAAAGAAAACCCAGACCTTCGTGCCCTCAGGATCATTCAACTTTCTGACCTCTTCCCTAGCCCAGTTAAGTGATCACAGCTAGCCATCTTTGAAAAGTTAAACAGGCCCAGTTGTGGTTAAAGCTTGGATGAGAGCCTACCAGAAAACAGCAGGACTGTGGGAGAGCCAATGTGGTTCATGGTTAAAGTGCTGACCTGGGACAGGGGAGACAGACCGTGGTTCAAATCTACCCTTTCGACCCTAGAATCTCCATTCACAATCTTTTGACCCAAGTTACTTCACAGGGTGGTTGTTGTGGAAAGGGAATATATTACACTTTGAAGTCCTAGACCAGGGGTAGGCAACCTAGGCTCTTTTATGACTCGTGGACTTCAACTCCCAGAATTCCTGAGCCAGCCATGCTGAAGGGAAAAGGAGAAGTTTCCAAGCTGAGCCATGCCGGCTCAGGAATTCTGGCAGTTGAAGTCCACGAGTCATAAAAGAGCCAAGGTTGCCTACCTCTGTCAGCTAGACAAAAGGCAAGGCCTAGATCTAATTAAGAGAAAAAGATGTTGAATAACCAACTTCAAAGAAGACATTAGCAGGCCACCTCCAGTCCCTTATTATTGCCCAGACCCTGCTAAGACATGGCCATGATGACTTCAGGAATCAAATTCAACTCGAGGGAATCCTTCTGTGTCTGATGCCAGAGTGGCCTCTCTGAGACATGATGTCTGAGTTTGACAGAAACATCTAAATGTTTTTTTTTTAAATGTTGGGATTCAAAATGTGGTCATGAATGTTCATACATTGACTCATTCTCCTTCAAAAAAATTGATAATTCTGGGAAACTAGAAGTAGAAAGTATATGAAGATGTATTTATTTGTTTATTTATTATTAAATGTATATGTTGTCCACCTCCTCAGCAGGGCAACTCTTAAGATTTAGGAATGACAGAAATAGAGAAACAGGTCACTGTTCCTGAATGTATCCCGAATTCCTCCAGGCTTTTCTCCAGACATGCCTGAATTAACTTTTTACTTCCTTAGGAATCTCTCTCTCCTCTCCCAGTTTCTAAAAAACAATCGCCTTGTGCAGCCTTCCCCGACCTGATGCCCTCCTGATATATTGGTTTACAGCTGCAATAATGGTTGACCAAATGTATAGATTGGCTACCTCAGTAGTGCTGCAATCGCAGCAACCATCTCCCTTCTCTGAATCCAGCCTCACAATCAGATCTGTTCGAGGATCTGTGGAGGTTCAGGCCATTTCCAATTTTTGAGGGCTTCAGCCAAAAATAATAAAAACGTACGGAAACAGAACAAAAGTATTGGCGGGAGGGGGGGCAGTGATGGTGAAAATGTGCAAGTACCGAGCACAACATTGAGATCAAAGCCTTGCCTCTTTTGCACACGTGTGCAACATCCGTGTGCCTGCCACTGATCTTGACCCCCTTGCAGAGCACCAAAAGAACAAAAGACGAGACGTCGTTGACCTGTTTTCAAATAGAATAAAAAAGCAATCGTCTAAAATGGGAGTTCTCTTTACATGTGACAGGCCCAGAGCCAATGACCCTTTTGCTTTGCCCCCCTCTCCCCGTTGGGTCCATTTCTCAGCAAAGCATCTAAATCAGCGGTTCTCAACCTATGGGTCGCGACCCCATTTGGGGTTGATCAACCATTTCACGGGGGTCGCCAAGCAAGGCTGTCCGCCATTTTTTTTGTCCGCCATTTTTTCCCCCTTTTCCGGCGGGTGCCTTACCTCCCTTGGGCTGGGCCAGCTGGTCATCGGCCTGCTCCGTCTCTGCTGCTTGCCGGCTATGCTTCGGCCGGCGCAGGGGGCGGAACCGCGCATGTGCGGCGCTCCCGGGCAGGGAAAGTCCTGGACTTACGACCGGTTGGGTAGTCCTCGACTTACGACCGGTTTAGTCCTCGACTTACGACCGGTTTAGTCCTCGACTTACGCCCGGTTGGGGTCACGGCATTAAAAAGGTTGAGAACCACTGATCTAAATTGTCTCATAAATTTGAAAAGAAAATATCTCCATGAGGAAATTTATAGAGTAGGTACTCTGGGGGAATTTGGGAGAACATTCACATTGGAAAGGAAGACCACAGACTTCAGGCAGAGGCCCCTTTAAGATGGAGTCCTGTGGATAGCCAGGAGGGGGCTGCCATTTACTTTTCCACAGCTCTAATGGATCCATCCTGCATACAGTCGAGGGGGCAGATCCCGACAGCATTGCGCTGGTGGCTTCCCGTGTGCTGGAGCTCTCCATCCCAGCGTCCCCTGTGCAGATCCACCATCTTGCTGAGGAGATCAAGGAGCGGGTCAGCAGCCTAGCCAACGTGGATGCAATTCTGGATCAGACAGCAGGGGACGTCCGCATCGCAGGGCAGCTACTACAGGACGCACGCCGGGCCAAGTAAGTATGGCAGGGAGAAGAGAGGGAGCTCGGGAGAAGCAGAGCTAAATCTCTTTTTTTACTTGGATTCTGATCAATTTCTGGAGGAAGTTTGCACAGCAGTTGAACGTGTTACATGTCAGAAATTGGAACTGCCTTTCCATGGGCCTCTCCTTTCCACTGTATTGAAGTGTGTGCTCCAATATTGCTTGATCTGGCAGAAAACTATAGTATCTCATCTAAACGGTCTGGGAAATTCACAAGCAATCATAGGGCAGGTATGCTTTACATCCTGAGGGTCTTACGATCTGAGATACAGGCAATCCTTGACTTACAGCTGGTCTCTTAGAACCCATTTAAAGTTACGAAGGACCTCTTCAGGGCCACGTATGGCTTAGATTTGAAGTTCTGGTGGCCTTAACCACCACCACCGTGCAGTCACGTGATCACATTTTGAATGCTTGGCAACCAGCTCACATTTACATCCATTTGGTCAGGTGACCATGACTTACTTACTTACTTACTTTCTTTCTTTCTTTCTTTCTTTCTTTTTTCTTTCTCTTTCTTTCTCTCTCTCTCCCTCTCTCTCTCCCCTCTTTCCCTCCCTCCCTCCCTTCCTTTTTCTTTTCTTTCTTTTTTTCTTTATTTCATTACTTTCTGGAAATTAATGTTTAGTTCTGGTTTCCGCCAAAAAAAATTCACATTGTGGACAATGTATTCCTTTAACAAGTGCTGTGCTCATTTAACAACCTGGGCATTCACTTAACAGCTGTGGTAATTCATTTAGTGACAGCCACAAAAAAATGTCGTGAAATCAAGCATGCTCACGTGGTAACCCGCCTAAAGACCGGCACAACTTGTGACTGTAATTCGGGACTCAATTACAGCCGTTAAGTCAAGGACTACCTGTACACAGCACCTAAAATGGGAAGATTTCGTTTAGTGATCATGGTCACTAATACTGGTAGATCTGTGACTTCCCATTTGATGTTGATTCTTACAGCATCGAAGTTGCCGACGGGTGTAGGGTTTCTATTCATTCTTACAGAATTTTTCCTCCCCAGCGCTCGGGCAGAGAGTGTTAAAAATGCAGCTGAAGCAGTGAAAAGGGCTCTGGATGATGCCAAACGGGCCCAAAGCGCTGCCGAAAAAGCCATCAACTCTGCAGACAGTGATATTCAACACACCAACACAGTTGTTAATGAGGTAAGGCACCATAATGAATTATTTTTTTGACCGGCCCAAAGAAAATAACACGTCCATACGTTGCGTTAGATGTGTCAGATAAGGTATACCTAGTGGTTACAGTAACTTCTACCGCAACGATTAGTGGCAGAACGATTGAGGATGACACTGAAGGGCATCACTTAGTTTTTCCCACTTTGTGATTTTGCACATCCAGGTCTCTTAACACATCAAGCTTTTCTTTTTATTACCTGATGAAAATTGACATGGAATTGCAAAACTGTTGCTCAGCACTTCACCATCAAATTTGCCACTCAGCACTTCACCATCAGATTTTGGCAGTGCAACCTGGCGGCTCTGGAAGCTTTTGAAAGAAAGGTTTCAAGCCCTGAGGGCAACCAATCAAACTTCCAAACCACTTTCCTGGAACCGAGAACACATCCTGACAGCAGTTTAATACATTTGCTTTTAGTCTGTGAAGCAGCACTAAATAATGCTTGCGTAGTTCTTTCTAGCTATGTAGCCATTTTGTATTTTGCCTTGGTATTGTGGCTTAATCATGCTTTGTGTCTTAGCACTTTTGAATTCCCTGGTTGGAAAAGATTTTATGTATTAAATTTATTTGCCCCCCCCCATCTTGCCTCAAGGAGGCTCTGGGTGGCTTAGATCAGAGATCCCCAACCTTTCTTGGTGGGCGGCCTGAAGGAAAGGGAGGGGCAGGCGCCTGTACGCACGCATGCGCACATGCTGACGGAGCCACACGCACATACTGCAAACGGCTGCGAGCATGCACGTAACACAAACGGGGCCGTGAGCGCATGTGAGATGATCGTGGTGGCGCTAGTGCCTGCAACCCTTGCAGTGACGCTAGCACCCACGCGACTCTTGGGGCGACCTAATGGCAACCCTCATGGCAACGCTAGTGCCTGCATGACCCTCACGGCGACATTAGTGCCCATGCGATCCTCGGGGCGATGCTAGTGCAAGTGGGGGGGTGAGTGCTACGGACCAGGCCACGGACCAGTAGTGGGCCACGGCCCACGGGTTGGGGACCTCTGGCTTACAACATCAAAAGATTCCTGAGAACACCATGGATAACCCAGAAAGCGAATGTATGTATCATTGAACATATCAATTTCAATTTCCACTGGAGGCACATATGACCAAGCTCAGATTATCGTATCATGCAAAGAGCCATAATGCTGGGAAAGATGAAAAGGAAAAAAGATGAAAACCAGCAGCAAAGTGGACTTGATTACAGTGGTGATAGGTACACACCACTGAAAGACCTGATGGACCAGGTTGTGGACAGATTGTCCTGGAGAATCAGTCTGTATGGCCACTAAGAGCCCACACCAATTTGATGGCATATAATGAATCAGTTAAGGACCTATTGAAGCCTAAATACGTCTTCCAGATTCCCATCCACGTCAACCAAAGTGCTGGCTGTTCCAGGTTTGCAATATAGCATTATAGGTGGCCCTCAACTTACAACCATTTGCTTAGTGACCATTTGAAGTTTACAACAGCACTGAAAAAAGTGACCTATGACCGGTTTTCTGCTCATTTCTCTCCAAGAGGGAATTGCTCCCCTCCCCCCAAACAAGACTACTGGCCAAATGCACACCAACACAATGAGGTGTAGTACAAGCCCTTCACCTTCCTTATCACCATTGTATAGGCTTGTATCTATGTTTGGCTGAGTTCACTTATTGTATCTAAGTATCACTTCTGCCACTTCATCTCCTGGAGCTCCTTGGTGAACCAAGGACTCCCTCAGGATTGGCAAGCAGCCTAGACTGGACATGCAGAAGTTTCCACCATGTGGACCTCCATGCACATTTTTCCTGTCCCCCCCCCCTCTTATCTACCTTATTCCACCAGATTAACAGGAAGACTGCAAATGCTGAGGTTGAGTTGGCCGCAGCCAAGAAACGGGTGGGCCACCTTGACAGGCAGGTGGATGTTCTCAAGATGAAGCGGGCCAACAACATCTTGACGGCCACACGAGCAGAAGAGACAGCCAGTGCTGCCAAGAACCGAGCTGAGGAAGCTGAACAGGTAGGATTCTGGCAAAAATGAACCATTGCTTAGGATTTTAAATAACTTTACTTTGCTTTGTTGTGGGGTCCAGAGCCATAACTCAGCCTGTTGAAGTCTTAACTGGTTACTTTTAATTCTAAAATATTTGTGCCCTTTTCGTACAGATCAGGGAGTTCATAACAAATAACCCAAATCAGACATTTCTCATTAAAAATGATACCCTCGTTGTTTCTTTGTTTTAGGACATAATATATCTTCATAGATTCACTGTATTTCATTTTTGTCTCGGTCTCTTCAGAGATTCAAACTTGCTAATTTTATTCCGACCTCAAGTGAATTACTACAAATATGTCCTGACTGACACGTTCCAAGAAAACTGTAACACACAAGTTGCCTGTATTTTATCAGGTGTTATCCAAACTTTATTGCAGTTTGTTCTCCCAATGATTTTCCCTCAGAACCATGAAACAGTCAGCTAGTTAGTGATCAGATACTAACATATGAAGCTGGTAGCAAAAATAGCAATAGCATTTAGACTTGTATACTGCCTCATAGTGCTTTACAGCACTCTATGGGCAGTTTACAATGTAAGCATTATTTGCATATTGCCCCTAACAATTTGGGTCCTCATATTACTGATCTCGGAAGGATGGAAGGTTGAAACAACCCTGAGCTCTGTCAGGATCAAACTCCAAGCCGTGGGCAGATTTTGCCTGCCATACTGCATTTTAACCCTTGCTCCACCACCATGGCTCTTAATACTTTTAATTGTGTCACTGACCAGGGCCAAGATGTCATCATCCATAAAAATGAATTTTTATTAGGAATTGCGTGGGGGTGTGTGCACTGAAGTCTCTGGCAGGAACAAACAAAGGTGATATTCATCCTCCCTGTAGCCCATTGATGGGGAAGTTATATTTCATCGATATCTGAAAAACTACAACTCTCAGCATCCTCTGTTCCTCTGGAACAGTGTTTCTCAACTTTGGCAGCTTTAAGATGTTTGGACTTTTAACATCCCGAATTCTGCAGCCAACATGCTGGCTGGGGAATTCTGGGAATTGAAGTCCACACACTTCCAAGTGGCCAAGGCTGAGAAATGCTGCTCTGGAAAGGTTTAGAACTGATGGTTCATAGCCATCAGCCTCTCCTGTGTAGCATCTCATTTACGTGAAACCTTTCAATTGGAAGGCCCTTTAAAAAATCAAAGTCCAAGAGACAAGATCATCTCTTCGCTCCCTCGTTCCTGGCGTTCACTTCCGTTTTTCACCAAAAACCAGCCCATAGCAAACAGTGGGTTCACTTACCAACCCAACCACAATGCTTGATGAATCGATGGAGCATTTGCTTTATGACCTCTGCATTCGCTGAATGACCCTCCCCAAAAAAGGTTGTAAAATGGGCATGTGGTGACCCGCTTTACAACCGACTTAACAACCATAATTGCGAGGCTCAATTATACTCGTAAGCCGAGCACTACCTCTATTGCCTGCTGGTGTTTTCTGCAGGTACTGCAGGGACCGCTGGGTGATCAATACCGCACCATGCAGGAGTTGGTGGAGCGAAAAGCCCAGCATGTAGTGGGGGCCCGAAAGAAAGCAGAGCACCTGCGAGATGAGGCCAAAGGACTTCTGCGCGATGCTCACGAAAAACTACGGCGGCTGAGCAGTAAGTGCCTAAGACAGTGATGGAGAACCTTTTAGAGACCGAGTGCCCCAAAACCGCCCCACCCCCTGACCTGCCCCCGCTCTGCCCCATCCCCATCAGCCCGCAGGGCCACCCACCGCCTCCACGGTCCGCCGATCGCCCAGGCGGCCCTGCAGCGTCATGGTGGCCACACCTTCCGCCCGTGCCCCACAGTATCATCTGCGCGTGACGGGGCGTGAGGGCGGAGTCTTGTCCCTGCTGCCCGGCTGCCATGTTCTTGGCTGTGCTGCTCCACGCGGACCGCGCCTGGGGGCGACTCTCCTCCGTGGGGCCTGCTGGGGAGAAGGGGACTAAGGGGGAGGTGGGGCTGGAGCGATGGCGCGCGTGCCCACAGAGAGGGCTCTGAGTGCCATCTCTGGCACGCGTGCCATAGGTTCGCCACCACTGGCCTAAGACCTCTCTCTGCGTCTGCATCGGAAGAAATGATGTGGATTTACGTTTTTAATGTGTCCCTGGGTCTCCAGCCGTTGGAGTCTCCCCAGCCAGCTTCTGACAAGCAAAGTAAATGTGGGAAACTGGACCCGCTTAACGACTGCATGATTCACTTAACAACTGCAGTGATTCACTTAACAACCACGGCAAGAAAGGTGATCAAATAGATCGTGACTCACTTAACAACGGCCTTGTTTAACAACAGAAAATTTGGGCTCAGCTGTAGTTGTAAGTCAAGGACTATCTGTACCTCGGGTAGAGGCAATGCATGCCCACTGCAGGCTTTTTGTCTGGATTTTCAGACAAAGTTAACGTAGAACTAGCAGTTTGGATATTAGATTCAGAACTGTGCATGCACCGTGAGTGAAGATTTTTTTTTTCTGTATACTGTCTGAATTTCTCTATCTTTAACCCCTTTTTCCCCTCCTCCTTTACTCAGAGCTGGAAGAAACCTATGAAGAGAATGAGAGGCTGCTACAAGTGAAGGCAGCCCAGTTGGATGGGCTAGAAGCCAAGATGAGAAGCATCTTAAAAGACATCAATGAGCAAATCCAAATCTACAACACTTGCCAATGATTCCCCATCATGTGCTCCCACTTATTACCCCTGTCCGTGTGCTTAAAGCAGCACCG
This sequence comes from Protobothrops mucrosquamatus, assembly GCF_001527695.2. Classification (NCBI taxonomy): domain Eukaryota; kingdom Metazoa; phylum Chordata; class Lepidosauria; order Squamata; family Viperidae; genus Protobothrops; species Protobothrops mucrosquamatus. Next base: position 140,225 of record NW_015389347.1, read on the forward strand.
CTTTTCGGCTTAGCATGGCCCAGCTCCAACTACTACACGGAGCACTGATTCTTACAGCCATTCCTTCTCAGCATCTCTTTGATATATCAGCATCACCCTGCTCACAACCTCCATTGTATCCCAAAACACAACACTGCCCCGTGACTTCCTTGTGAGACTGCTAACATCCTGCCCTGGGAAAGTCAATCTGGCAGTACTTAAAAGCTTTTCTGTGGTTGTTGTTTTACGCTATTCTTATTTTCAGTGTTTCACACATGGTAATATAGGGCTCTCCTTTCAAAGCTTGCAGGCTAAAACAAAGAAGGATGGTCTAAGAATGGATCGGATAAGGTAGTTAACACTGGTGTTTAAGTTTCACATGACCTGCCCCAACCAGAGTGGCTTACATTTGTGGGAAAATAAAGACCCAAAGTGGCTGTGCTTTTTGCAACGTTACCTTGTTTTCTTTGTCTGTTTAAAGCAGAAACTAGAAGCTAGAAAATGCTGGCACTATTAGTTTAGACCAGCGTTTTTCAACCTTAGCAACTTTTTAAGATACGTGGACTTCAACTCCCAGAATTCCCCAGCCAGAATTCTGGCTGAGGAATTCTGGGAGTTGAAGTCCACACATCTTAAACGTTGCTGAGGATGAGAAATGCTGGTTCAGATAGTAAGAGCTGGGTAGAATTGATGCACGATATTGCAGGGATGTTGATACTGAAATGTCAAACATGGCCATTATCCAAAATTGGAAATGGTCCCAAAGGGCAGAAACCAGGCAACAGCAAGAGAGATGGTAGCAATAGGAAAGCAATTACAGCTTTACTGCAGAAGAAGCATCCTTCTAAAAGCCTAGCTAGATCAGATTAGTTTCCGAGAAATCCACAAAAAAAAAAAGACATGAAGCAACAACTATTTTTGTCAAGCAACTGGCATCCAGGGGCACATTGTTCCTAAAGCTGAAGACTATATAAAGCCATCCTGGCTAATAGTCATTAAAAGACTTTTCCTCCAAGATTTATTTTAATTTTGCATTCTGGAAACAATTTTGTGAACATAACGGGGGGGGGGGGGGGGAGAATACGCCTTCATATTTTTCTGTAAGTGTAGATCCACTTCTTCATACCAGAATGAAGTCAACGCAACAAACTTACTCAGGAAAAATGAAAGCATTTTGCTTCTAAAGATAAAATTCAGCTGGATCTTTAAACATGGTATGGTCATGCCTGTGACCAGAGATCAGAGGGGTCTATAGGGTATCAAAAAAGTCAAGATGGTAACTGATGTTTGAATCAAGCGCCTTTGTAAGACCACACTTGGAATATTGTGTCCAAGTCTGGTCATAATAAAAGATGTTGAAACTTTAGAAAGAGTGCAGAGAAGAGCAACAAAAATTGGGGACTGGAGGCTAAAACATATGAAGAACCATATAATGAATGGTTGCAAGAACTGGGTATGTCTAGTCCAGGGATAGGCAACCTTGGCTCTTTTACGACTCGTGGACTTCAACTCCCAGAATTCCTGGGAGTTGAAGTCCACGAATCATAAAAGAGCCAAGGTTGCCTACCCCTGGTCTAGTCTAACGAAAAGAAGGCAAGACAAGAAGTAATGGATGGGAAATTGTCAAACAGGGATCCAATCTAAAATTAAGGAGAAATAAGCCCTGTTAATTGATTCATCAAATCAAAGTTAAAAAGCACAACCAAGTGTTATGTGCGAGCCTATCACTGAGAACCATACCTTAAAAGCAAATAGAGGAGCAGAATTTCATTTAATTCCAGGGTTGTATTTTTATTTTTACAATAGAAGGCTGTTTATCAGAAATCCTTTTAAAGATTTGTACCCAGAGTTACAGTCTTCTCTTTCTAGTAAATTTTCATTTTGCTGCATTGCCCTTTATTTTAGTAATGTATTGTACAATGCCCTGGCCTAAAACATCCCAGCATGTTCAAGAGTTTCAGATTTCATGGATCAATGCAGGGTATGCTTAAAAGCCTTGTGTCAGAAATAGCCCCCAAGTTACAAAATGATAGGAAGCAATGTGTAGATTCCAACAGTTCATCACTAAATACTAATCCCCTTGTGGATAATTAGAAAATAACTAGGTAGCACAAAATGTTGTTTGTGAAACAAAAGAAAAGGAGAAGTGAAAGGGATGTTTGAATGTTGTTTTCCTCTTTGTCTAAAGAAGAGGCAGGTAGCTTTTTCATGCAGGAGGCACAGCAGTGTTAAGCGGGGCAGTGATGCAAGTAGAGCAGGGCCAGGATTGTAAAGTCTGCTTTGGGGCTGAATGATTAGGGACTGAACCCTCCTTTTCTACAGCCATTGCCAAAAATGGGCACCAATGTTCTGCTTTTCTGAGTAGGAAACATGAAAATTGCTATGCGCACTTGCAAAAGAGGGGTGAAAGAATGAACATAGGGCAAAAACCTTTTCAACCAAGGTACCTCAAATGGGCTAACTTACAGTATATGTCAAAAATCTGGGACCCCTGTCTCCTGTGGAATTGAAATTTGGCAGATTTTGTGACAAAAATTATCATAAGCATTTTATGACATAGTACAAAATGTCATAAAACATTTCTAGTTTGTGCTATACAGATCAGTTCAAGACAGACACATATCTAAATATCTCCCTGAATTTTTAGGAACTTTTCAAGTATATTAGAAGCTCCGCCGTTGTTGAAAGCATTGAGGAATCCAGGAAGGAAATATCCCTGAAATGATGACCGAAGTGGTCACGGGTAGTCTAGTAATATTTTCAAAAGCAAAGAACCTGCCACTTCTAAATTCCTCTAAAAGCTCAGGAAAATAATTATATCCTGGATTTCAGCTATTTACCTTGTGGTTTGTACTGCCTAAATCCATGACATTCAAGCTACTAGAATTTTTCCACAACCATCAAATTCTGATTAAGAGCTGTCTAGTTGGATGCTGACAGCAACAACAGACTTTAGAAGAATAGTAAGGATAGATAGATGATGGATGGATGGATAGTAGATAGATGATAGATAGATAGATAGATAGATAGATAGATAGATAGATAGATAGATAGATAGATAGATAGATAGATAGATAGATAGATAGATAGATAGATAATGTAAAATAGATGATGCAGCTATATATAACTGCACTTCTTGGAACGTGGAATTACCCTTTGCCTCATAACTAAGACAGAAACCTAAATAATCAGGAGTTTCACAGGGACCCTGGGACTTATACTGAGTGTTAAGCTATCTGGTACATAAAAGGCTCGCCTAGTCTTCAACTAAGCAGATACCAACAGAATCACAGGGTTAGAAGAGGACACTTAAGCCACTTAGTTTCAACCTCTTACCAGGTTGAATCCAAATCACAGCATTGCTGACAGATGGCTGCATAGCTTCGTACTAAAAGCATCAGATGTAAGGGAGCCCCCTCACAACTACCTTGACTAATTGCTGCTACTGTGAAGGATATTTGTTTTCCTAACATGCAATCAGGATCTGTCTCCCTGTGATTGAAATCCTTTATTCTATGTCCTGCACTCTACAATGAAGAACCTTCTGTGTGATACATAATACTATTTCCAATATTTGAAGAATGCAGTTGTGTCCCTACTCAGTTGTCTTTTCCCAAGGCTAAGCGTAACAACCTCCTTCAATCTCTTTTCACAGGAGTCACTTTCTAATCCCAGGATCACCTTGTTGCCTTTCTCTGCTCCTGTTCCAGTTTCTGTGACTCGTTTTTAAATTGTGCTATCCAGAACTGGATACAGGATTCAAGTGTTGGGATCCTGGTCTTTACTGAGCTTGAATGTCTTCCTGCAAATGTTTCATGACCAAGCTGAGTAACATTGTCAGTGCTTTGATACAAGGTTGTTTGCTGGCTTTTTATATACGGCTATTGGGAGTTTGTGTGTCTGTTTCTGGTTAGGCCATCTAGTTTAGTTAGTTGAACTGTTTCATCTTAGATGGTTCTTGTCCATTGTGTTGGTTTTCCCCCTTCCAGCCTGGATTATCTCTCTGTATCTGTTAATGGCTGGTCTATCAGAATCCCAGGAATTTTCTTGCAATCTTGGATTTGGCTTGAATTAAAATGTTATAACAACAAACTATTGGGAGCAAATAGCCCTGAATACATCTTCCCTTAATAAACATCCAGAAATCAACAAGTATGTAAGAATCAGTACAACATTTGAACCTTGAGCTACACACATTTCTTTGCTGTTTCTACAGTATGCAAGGTGGAGGGCTGAACAATGTAGAAGAGAGTTGAAAAATTACTTCCTGTGATTTAGACAGTATATTTCTGTTGATGCTGCTTAAAATTGTACTTGCCTTTGCTGGCATATCACACTGTTGGCTAATTTATTTGCAACCAACTACTATTCCAAGACTCAACCTTTTGAGGTAATCTATTCTAGACCAGGAAACCAAAGTTGTGAAAGCTAATATTTTTATTATAAGGTTACAGTAACAGAATCTCAGTTGCAACTCTTCTTCCTGTTTCTCAAGGTTATCCTCACAGCGCTATATCAACATTTTCTGCATTACCATGCCGGGTAGCTCCTATCCTACACTTATGCATTCACCTTTTCCTCTGTTAAATTTCACCGTGTCCCTGCATCCCTTTGAGCCTTTCCCTCCAACGTATCAAGATTATTTGAATAGTACTTCTATTTTCTCAGGTAGTAGCTGATCACTATATGAGGCCATGGAAGAGGAAAAAGTATGAACCCAACAAGATTAAGTGAAGATTAAATTAGTTGAACAAATCAAAGCTGATCTAGATACTTGGACCAACTTACAACTTTCTTTTATGGGTAGAATAGCAGTCATTAAAATGAATGTGTTGCCGAAAATTTTATTTTTGTTTCAATGTATACCCATAAAACTGGATAAGAAATTCTTTAAAAATCTTAATAAAATTGTTCTCAAATTTATCTGGCAGGGAAGGAAGGCAAGGATTAGATTAAAACTACTGCAGGATTTAAAAGAAAGGGGGAGGGGTTGGCCTCCCTGATATGGAAAAATACTATCAGGCCATAGTTTTAACATGGGTACGAGATTGGGTACTCTTAAAAAACAGGAGAATACTATGTTTAGAAGGCCATGACTTAGAAATAGGATGGTATGCCATGCTATGGGATCAAAAATACAGGTCACATAAATACTTTGGTAGGCACTATATTAGACGGGCTCTAATTGATACATGGGTCAAAATCTGGAAACCGAATTACATTCAAGTCCCCGGATGGGTTTCACCGCTAGAAATATACGTACATCCAAAATTTATTCAATTGGGGAAGATTATAACATATAAAAACGTATT
>NW_015389347.1:146270-151584 GCF_001527695.2 Protobothrops mucrosquamatus
TAAAGGACAAGACGGAAACAGATTATTTTGGAATCTGGGACAAATTTTACTGTTGGTATGAGTCAAGAAGAACTGGTCGGGTTTTGAGTTAAAGTTTAAATTTGTGGTATATAAAATTATGTGTTAATATGTAGAGAGATGTATATTTAGAACTTTAAATATGATAAGGAACGAATTACTAGGATTATGTATACTGGAATGTCATGTCATGTCCCTTTTTGTTTTAATTGTTTTGTCAATAAAAATTAAAAAAAAAAAAAAAGATTAAGTGAAGATATGGCAACCACACAGTATTTGCTGCAATAATCCCACTATAAACTTATATATGTTTTGCTCCATCCAGCCCAGTTCAGTATTGACCACCAAAGTTTGATGGGACTATTCAAGGGGCTGATAAATGTCTAGGGAGGGGGTGTCAAAAGACAGTATAGAAGAGGAAAATTTTTTACCTGACAAGACAGAGACTGAGTTGAAACTGGATTTACATAACACAGATTAAAAGGATGATATTATTATTATTATTATTATTATTATTATTATTATTATTATTATTATTATTATTACATTTTAACACTGCACATATAAAAGAAAGGGGGCAATAGTTTAGTAATTAAAAGGGACATGCACACAATACACCAAGAGAGTAACATGGATAATTTTTCTATACTGGTCTTACAAAAGAGGCATTAAAACTGAAAAATCTCATGTGAAGGGACAAAATGTCTATTACATTGGTCCTTGGTGCTCCCTAAGCTTGGTTGTTTTCTTGCAGACGTTTCATTACGTCCTAAACCAAACATCAATACTCTTGGTAAGGAGTGGGATTCACTCTACATTTATATTTTAGTGGCTTGCCTTCTCAGTGTTTGTCTGTACTGTCAAGTACAGGGCTCTTCAGACTTGGTCCTTTTATGACTTATGGACTTCAACTCCCAGAATTCCTCAGCCAGTGTGCCTGGCTGAGGAATTCTGGGAGTTGAAGTCCACAAGTCATAAAAGGGTCAAGTTTGAAGAGCCCTGGCATAGGCTATCAAAAATATTGGCTGTCATTTCTATTACCTTATTTGAATGTACTGCAGATTAATACTATTAGAAGTAAAAGGTAGGAATGTAATGTTATTTCTGGTAACCTTTAATGGCCTGTTGCCGACACCAGGATTGAAATGCTTTATTATTGAGTTTGTTTACAGATAAAAGAGATGGGAAGATCATCTATTGTAATTTAAGAGGAAGTGAAAAGTCACTAAAATTGTTTATATTTGTAATGGTGAAGATCGGGAGTCACTTCTTTATGTACTTTTCTTTTTCTTTACTATATTCTTACTTTTCTTTTTCTTTTCTTTTTCCTATTCTTTACCTCTTGCCTTTTCTTCTCCTTCGCACCTTTTTTTTAATATTGTTTTTCTTTTAGTTTGTATTGTGTTTTTTTAAAAAAAATACTGCAATCTTTAATAAAAGCACTTGCGAAAAAAAAGAAGAAACAACAGTGGCCTCGTCTGTCGATAGCAACCAAACAGAAAATCGGTAACTGAATTTCAATTCCACATTATATTACGCTACACCAGGGGTAGGCAACCTTGGCTCTTTTATGACTCATGGACTTCAACTCCCAGAATTCCTGAGCCAGCCATGCTGGCTTAGGAATTCTGGGAGTTGAAGTCCACGAGTCATAAAAGAGCCACGGTTGCCTACCCCTGCGCTACACAGTGTTTCTCAACCTTGGCCATTTGAAGATAAGTGGACTTCAACTCCCAGAATTCCCTAGCCAGCCACGCTGGCTGGGGAATTTTGGGAGTTGAAGTCCATACATCTTAAAATGGCCAAGGTTGAGAAACACACCAGGTCGGACCAGTTGCTGCATTCAACACCCGAGGTAAACTAAGGCTTTGTGTTACCAACCCTCTCTCCTAACAGAGCGGTTGCCATGGGAGCCCACCGTGACGTCACGGAGGCGGAGGCGTTCTTCTGCCCTTCCTTTCCTTCTTCTCCTCTGCACCGACCGCGAGCACCATTCGCGGGCTCACGTGATGCTGGGTTGACTGGGGGGGGAGGTAGGAAGGGGGAGCACCTCTCCGCGCGCCGTGGTAGCCGCCTCCTCCTCCTCCCTCCTCCTCACTCCTCCGTGTCACGTGGTTGCGGCGGTACCGGTTTCCGGAAATACGTCACGGGCGCGGGCCTGGCTCCTCCCGAGTCTCGCCCGTTCGGAACTTCGTTTCCAAACCCAACCTAGCGCGGGGGGCGGAGAGTCGCCGGGGCCTGCAGGGGGAGGGGGCCGGTGAGTGACCCGGGCCGGAGCGCGGGGGGGGGTGTCTGTCTGTCAGGGAGGGGACTTGGGAACGAGAGGCGGAGGGCGGGGCCTGGGAGCCCGCGGAGGGGCCCTGAAACCGGGAGGGGTTTCTATGGGGACGAGGGGCGCTGGCGCGAGACTTCCGTGGGAGGCCCGGCGGGAATCCCTTCTCCCCGCTTCTGCTGTTGCCGGTTGTCCCTTTCAAGGCGCTCAAGCCTCCCTCGCGCGGCTGGGGGCCTGGTGACCCCTCTCTCTCCCCGGACCTCCCCCCCCCCCACCTCCGGGTCACCTCGTGCATGCTGGCGCTTGGTCTCTCGTGAACCCCCCGGGTGCCAGGTGGCGGGAAGAGGACCCCTGGTTTCCTGTTGTGGTGGTTGTTGTGGTTGTTGTGTGGAAGCGTCCCTTGTTGGTCCACGCTCCGGCGTTGCGATAGCGCCTCAGCTGCAGAGGAGCCTTTGCGCATCCCTGCGAGAAAGTGTAGCGGGGACAATCCTGACAGGTGCTGGAGGAGGAGGAGGAGGAGGGCTTGGGACGACCTACGAGTTGAGCGCCTCCACCAGCCAAGCGATAGGGAGAGCCTGGTGGTAGGGATATATTGGGGTGGCCAGTCGCGGGAGAGATGTCAATCAGAATAAGAGCTGGAAGGGACCTTGGAGCTCTTCTAGTCCAACCCCTCTGAAGATGCTGAGGTCTGGGGGGGAGATCCGCTTTTGGTGCCTCCTTTGCTTCACGTTGGGGAAAGGGTATGGTGGAGACCCAGAAGACTGTCCCGCGCCAACTTTTCACGAAAAGGGCAGTGCAAGTTAAATCCAGATCTCAAACCTCTACCGAATTTGATGTAGGGTTGCCAGGTCTGCTTCCCAAAAATAGCGGGCAAGCGGGGGGGGGGAGGGGTTAAGTAGTAAAAAAAAAAGTAGACTGTACAGCTTTAGATTACGTGCCATTTCATCATAAAGCTTTTGAATAAAAAAAAATGTCCACTATTTTGTGTAAAAAAATAGTGAACATAATGTGAAAAAAGCGGACTGTCCACTCAAATAGTGGACACCTGGCAACCCTAATTTGAAGTTTTATTTAGGGCTGTAGAACCCCGTGGCTACAAAAAGAGAAAGCGGCGTTCCTCTGAAATTTGAGTTGTTCTTTTAGGTGACATGATGTTTGTTACTGTATTCTACAGTTATAATAATAATAATAATAATAATAATAATAATAATAATAATAATAATAATAATAATAATAGTAGTAGTAAAGTTGGAAGGGACCTCAGAGGTCATCTAGTCCAACCCCCTGCTCAGGCAGGTAACCCTATACCATTTCGGACAAATGGCTGTCCAATCTCTTCTTAAAAACTTCCAGTGTTGGCGCATTCACCGCTTCTGGAGGCAGGTTGTTCCACTGGTTAATTGTTCTGACTGTCAGGAAGTTTCTCCTTAGTTCTAAGTTGCTTCTCTCCTTGATTAGTTTCCACCCGTTGCTTCTTGTCCTGCCTTCAGGCGCTTTGGAGAATAGCTTGACTCCCTCTTCTTTGTGGCAGCCCCTGAGATACTGGAACACTGCTATCATGTCCTCCCTCGTCCTTCTCTTCGTTAAACTAGACATACCCAATTCCAGCAACCGTTCCTTATATGTTTTAGCCTCCAGTCCCCTAATCATCTTTGTTGCTCTTCTCTGTACTCTTTCTAGAGTCTCAACATCTTTTTTACATCGTGGTGACCAAAACTGGAAGCAGTATTCCAAGTGTGGCCTTACCAAGGCATTGTAAAGTGGTATTAATACTTCACATGATCTTGATTCTGTCCCTCTGTTAATGCAGCCTAGCACTGTGTTGGCTTTTTTGGCAGCTGCAGCACACTGCTGGCTCATATTTAAATGATTGTCCACTAGGACTCCGAGGTCCCTCTCGCAGTTACTACTATTGAGCAAGGTACCCCCTATACCAGTGGTTCTCAACCTGTGGGTCGGGACCCCATTTGGGATCGATCGACCATTTCATGGGGGTCGCTAAGCAAGGCTGTCCGCCATTTTTGTTGTCCGCCATTTTTTTTGTCCGCCATTTTTTCCCCCTTTTCCGGCGGGTGCCTTACCTCCCTTGGGCTGGGCCAGCTGGTGGTCGGCCTGCTCCATCTCTGCCGCTTGCCAGCTACGCCTCGGCCGGCACAGGGGGCAGAACCACGCATGCGTGGTGCTCCCGGGCAGGGAAAGTCCTCGACTTACGACCGGTTTAGTCCTCGACTTACGATCGGTTTAGTCCTCGACTTACGACCGGTTGGGGTCGCGGCATTAAAAAGGTTGAGAACCACTGCCCTATACTATACATGTACATTTGGTTTTTCTTGTCTAAATGTAGAACCTTACTTTTTTCACCATTGAATTTCATTTTGTGAGGCAAAATCAACCTTTATTGAGGCTATTGCACTTCATTCCTAGATGCGTTCTTTCTTCCTTTATAGTAATTGCACTAACAATTGCAGTTGCCACAATCAAAACTAACACTAATTTTTAAAAAAGGAATGAAAAATAATAATGATGGTGATGGTGATGATGATGATAATAATAATAAAGTTGGAAGGGACCTTGGAGGTCATCAAGTCCAACCCCCTGCTCAGGCAAAGTGCTGTAAATAAAAAAAGAAAACAAAAAATGTAGTAAAGAAAAAATATATAAAAGAATGACTTCCCCCTTTATCACAAGTATGAACAGGTTTAGTAACTTATCGCCACCTCTTAAAATACAACAAATGATTTCTTCTTCCTATACCTTATCTTTAAAAAAATTCCTTAAATCTTATCATTTACTTTCTGAAGCCTAGAAAAAATATGTTTGAAAGATTTTTACAGTTCATTTTATATGATTTAATTAGCAAACCTCAACAAACTTTGTTTTGTTTTTTTCTAGTAAGCAAGTTGGCTCATTAAAGAAAGTGATCTGGCTATACTTGTTACATAAACATTTCCTGAATTCTGATGGGATACCTGTCTGCATATCATAATTTAGATTTCATAGATTGGTATAGGGAAACATAATATT
>NW_015389347.1:153585-178646 GCF_001527695.2 Protobothrops mucrosquamatus
TAAATTGATAAGGACAACTAGTTGTCAGTTATGTTAAGGGAACTCTGAAACGACTCAGAAGTCAATCCCTATTAATGTAGGAAATTCATAATTTGTTTCTTGTAATTCTTGAGAAGTACTACATCAATTTGAATGGCAGTTCCCAGGCTTCCTTCTTCTTTGTTCATTATGCATAAAGAATGCAAAAGATGGGGGGGGGGGGAATAACCTTTGAGGACTCTTAATAGCTACATTAACAAAATATAAATATGGAAAGTGAAATAGATTATTTTGAGTTCATCACATAGCAACTTGTTCTTTTCTCTTTGTTCTGAACAAATGCTGGAGATTGAAATTGAAAGTGACATTTGACAAATAGATTCCTGTGCTTTCTAAAACAGCGGTTCTCAACCTATGGGTTCTCAACAGCGGTTCTCAACCCATTTGGGGTCGATCGACCATTTCATGGGGGTCACCAAGCAAGGCTGTCCGCCATTTTTCCCCCTTTTCCGGCGGGTGCCTTACCTCCCTTGGCCTGGGCCAGCTGGTGGTCGGCCTGCTCCGTCTCTGCCGCTTGCCAGCTACGCCTCAGCCGGCGCAGGGGGCGGAACCACGCATGTGTGGCGCTCCCGGGCAGGGAAAGTCCTCGACTTACGACCGGTTGGGTAGTCCTCGACTTACAACCGGTTTAGTCCTCGGCTTATGACCGGTTTAGTCCTCGGCTTACGACCGGTTTAGTCCTCGACTTACGACCGGTTTAGTCCTCAACTTACGACCGGTTTAGTCCTCGACTTACGACCGGTTTAGTCCTCAACTTACGACCAGTTTAGTCCTCAACTTACGACCGGTTGGGGGTCGTGGCATTAAAAAGGTTGAGAACCACTGTTCTAAAAGGATACCTGCACTCTACTGACAAGGAATGGGGCTAGACAAGTGTCTGCCTGGAGCTTAGCAAGAAGTCTGCATTGCCCACCTTAGCAAGCTGAGATTCTCTGGGTACTGCTTGAGAGATATTTATGACGTGGTTCAGTCTCAAGTTGATGCATATTTAAGGTGTAGCTAACATATTAAATATGTTCTACAATGGGAGGAAAATAGGGGATTGCTATAAATAGAAAGACATCAAGGACTTTTTGTGAGGCATGTGTGTGTCTGTCTGTCTGTCTGTCTGTGTATTTTAGCCAGCTTCTGCTCCCATTCATAACAACAATGCCCAGTGTAGAAATTAACTTGCATTCAGCTGCTCTGAGTTTAATACTATAATGGAAAGATATCAGATGACAGCAAATTGGCCCATGACGGCTGAGGCACCCATTTGTCCTATTGCACTCTCTCTTAAGATGGTTTTCTATGTTGACTGCTTTTTGTGGGGGCTGTAGTCATACTCTGCCAAAATTTTCATCGCAAAGTGCTATTCTTTTGCAATTATTTCTAAATCAAGCTAAGGCCTAAAATAATTGCCTTCCTTAAGGAGTATTGTCCTTACCGCTTAGTAGCTTCAAAACCCAAGCATAAGCATTATGCTTTGGTTTCTGTTAAAAGCTTGCTGTAGTTGTGGATCACATTGTCCATTTCTGTGCAGTTTTGGTAGCTCAAAAAGAACATAGGTTCAGAGAAGGGCAACCAAGATGACCAAGGGACTTAGAATAGCTTACCTATGAAGAAAAGTTGTGGCATTTGAATGATTTTTAGACTAGAAGAAGGTGAATAAGAGAGGACGTGACTGAGGTTATGCATGATGTGAATAAAATGGACAAGGAACAGCTATTTCTCCCCTGCCCAAAGCACCAGAACCAGAGGTCACCCAATGAAAGTGAATCCTGGAATAATTTGGGCAGCCAAAAGGAAACATTTTCTAAGACAATGCCTAACAAATTTTGGAATGTTCTTACCATGAGATGTGCTGCTGGCTGCCAGCTTGGGTGGCTTAAAAAAAAAAAAAGGTTGGACAAATTCATGGAAGTCATGGTTATCAATGGCTACTAGTTCTTTTTTTTTTTTTAAAGTTTTTTATTTATAATACAATTAAAACAAAAATGGACATACGTGGCATTCCAGAGTAAATATTCCTAACAATTTGTTTCTCGTGATACAAAAACTTAATACATCATCCTTAACCTCTATATAAACCTCATTCTTCTACACAATACAATTATATATACAATTATATGTACAATTATATGTATGTNTATGTATGTTTCAATCCTATCGTTAGCTTAAGATCCGAGCGGTTCTCCTTGATTCATACCAGCGGTAAAATTTGTCCCAGATTTCAAAATATTCCAGTTCTGTCTTATCTTTCATAGCCATTGTAAGCCTGTCCATCTCTGCACATGATAAAATTTTATACAGGATTTCTTCTTCCGTTGGAGTTCCCTTATTCCTCCAATTTTGAGCATAAACCAATCTGGAAGCCGTTAGAATGTGTAGCATCAAATAGAGTACCAATGGCTACTAGTTCTGATGGCAGAGGAACTGCTTCTGAAAGCCATTTACTGGGAGACTAGTGAATTTCCAGATGCTGTTACCTGGCCACTGCTGGACTAGAGGGGCGAGGGGTTTGATCCACTGGTACCCTGCTTATGTTTTTTTTTTTTTTTTTAATAAACTCAGTATAGCTTCTACTTGCTCAGGATTTTTGCCCTTTTTAAATTTGCCATACTAATCTGACAATCCTTCCATATGTCTCCAGGCATTTGTTCCTTGCCAGAGAGATTGACCACAAAGAGTCGCCAAGATAGCTGGCTCGGGAAGAAAACGCCGCACCCCTGACCCAGAGTCTGTCACCGACCCCGGTGGGCTGTTTGTCTCTTCCAAACGGCTGAAAATGTCCAGCAGTGCCAGTGTCCCTGGTCAGAGGAGAACAGCTCGGGGAATGGACGATGCAACTAATAAGAAGAAGCAAAAGGATCGGGCCAATCAAGAAAGTAAGGAAGGCGAGAAACCGGCTGGCAGTGACTCAAAGAAAGGTACAGATTTAAGCCGTAGGTATCTATTACTGCATTTATAAATTTAGTGGCTTGTATTACTGAGACCTGACTGAAAGGGAGGGGTTGGCCCTTTCTATAATGTGCCCAGCTGGGGTTCTGGTATGGCATCAACCAAGACTCCTGGCAAGGAGTGATATTGATTGTCATCAAAGAGTCTCTTCAGGCTATCAAGGGCTGCTCCACAGGTTGCCGAATGTGAGACCTTGTTCATTAAACTGGCCTCTTGGAGTCAGCTGAGATTGTTGCTAGTTCCCCAGATTTCTAGGGACTTTAATCGACCTTCTTTAAGCTTGTGGTCATAGGTAGCTCAGGACTTCGTGACTGCCATCACAACCATGGGCCTGTCCCAGATCATCCAGAGCCCATCACAGGTGTGGTCTGATTTCCTGTCCAAGCAATGGCAATATGATCTGGAATGGGGGAACTCTTAGTGACCCCCTTTGTCATGGTCACATGTGCCTTGAAGGAGGCAGATCAGACCGCCCTCAGCACTGATGGACCCTGAGGGGTTTCAGAGGTTTGCTACACGCTGCATCTGAGGCCTTGTTTGCTATTTGGAATTGGAGGGCTGTTGAGTCTTTAGACAGGATCATGCCTATGCATCCTCTCTCCTCTTGTGGATCCTGTCGTTCGCAGGAAAACAAGGGACAAGTGTGACCCAACACGGGTAAGAGCCATTATTAAGACCTACCTGGTGATGGCAAGGGCACCAAAGTAATAAAACATCTGTGCCCTTATTGCATCTGCAGATAGGCATCCTGGAAGCCTGTTTCTTGGATGGAGGGGGCTCAGAGACCCCCTTGCAGGGTCGTGCAGAAGAATTTGCTCAGCTTCTGTCAAATAAAATCATCCAAATTCCATTGCAGTTGGACATTGCTCTTGTTGCAGCACCTAGGGCAATGGTGGCAAACCTATGGCACGCGTGCCAGAGGCGGCACTCGGAGCCCTCTCTGTGGGCACACGTGCTGTCACCCCAGCCCTGCCTCCCCCCGCGGCCCCTCCTCACCAGCAGCCCCCTGGAGGAGAGTTGCTCCCGGGCGCGGCCCTCGCAGAGCAGCGCAGCCAAGGACATGGCAACCGAGTAGCAGGGACAAGACTCTGCCCTCGCGCTCTGTCATGCTCAGATGCTGCTGCAGGGCACAGGGGGAGGGTGTGGCCACTATGGCGCTGCTGGGCCGCCTGGGCGATCTGCGGTGGCCCGTGGAGGCAGTGGGTGGCCCTGAGGGCAGGCGGGGCGGGCAGGGCGGGGGCAGGGTGGTTTTGGGGCACTTGGTCTCTAAAAGGTTCGCCATCACTGACCTAGGGAGTATCTGAGGCAGACTCTTGCCCTGTTTATCTGAGAACAGTTGAGCTGTCAAGCTTGAGAAAATAGATGGGGTCATCATGATTGAGCTTGGCCACCTGCTCTTTTGACCCATGCCCCTCCTGACTAATTAAAACTGCCCAGGGACTATCATGCCAGGGGGTTCTACTGGTAGTGAATTCCTTGGTTGGGGGATTTGTTTCTTTGCCTCTGAAGGAGGCCTTGGTTTGCCCCTCTTCAAGAAGCTACCCCTGGATCCCACTATGCTGGACAACTTTTGTTCTAGTATCAAACCTTTCCCTTTTTAGGGAAGATGCTGGAAAAGATGGTCACACAATATGTTCAAAGAATGCAGAATGAAACCGACTCCTTTTAGTCTGGATTGAGGGATGGATAAGGGACGGAAATGGAATTGGTCACATCTTTTGGATGACCTTTGGCAGGAGCAGGATGGTGGTAATGCATCCGTCTTAACTCTGGACTTCTCAGAAGCCTTTGATATAAACGACCATGATATCCTGGATTGGATCCAGGGATGGGGATTTGTGGCGCACTGTTGCGCTGATTCTTCTCCTTTCTCTGGGGTTGATATTAGTGGTGATTGGGGAGGAAAGATCCTGCCCTCAGCTCTGCTGGGTGGGGTTCCACACGGTTTGGTGATCTCTCCTTTCCAACATCTAAAGAAATTGCCTGGTAAGCTCACCCATCTCCATGGTCTGAGGCATCATCACTATGCTGATGAAATACAGTTATGCGTCTGCCCTTGGCAAATTAAACGTTGCTGTTGTCTGTGGAGATTCTCAATCATCTAGATCAGTGTTTCTCAACCTTGGCAACTTTACGCTGTGTGGACTTCAACTCCCAGAATTCTCCAGCTAGCATTGCTAGCTGGAGAATTTTGGGAGTTGAAGTCCACACATCGTAAAGTTGCCAAGGTTGAGAAACACTGATCCAGATCATGGCTGTCTCAGAGGCAACTGTTTTTTTCTTTAAAGACATTTCACTTCTCACCCAAGAACTGAAGAAGCTTCTTGGATGAGAAGCAAAACATCTTCATGGAAAAAACAAAGACAGTCCAGTTGCCTTTTGGGAAAAAAACACACCTTTGGGTTGCTGTTGATGTCTTATTGCCATGCCTTCAATGGGGGAACAACAAGATTTAACTAAACCCTGGCAAGACTGAGTGGCTCTGGATTTTGGGTTAAGGTTCTGAGACTCTGCCATCTTGGTATTGGATGGGTTGCACTGCCCCATACAGACCTGGGGTGCATTTTGGGGGTCCTGCTCAAAAAGCATGTGGTAGTTGCACCCATTTGTGGATCAGGAAGCTGTGCTCAAGGCAACTCGTACTCTGGTCACTTCCTGGATGGACTACTGTAATAGGTTGTACGTAAGGCTGCCCTTGAAGAGTATTCAGACGTTTCCGCAAAATGCAGTGGTGCAGGCAGTTATGTACGTCCCTAGAGCAGCACATGTTACATCTTTGTTTTGCGACCTACATTGGTCACCAGTTTGCTTCTGGGTCAATTGAGGGTTCTGGTTTTGACTTTCAAAGCCCTTCGTGACATGGGGCCGGGTTATTTGAGGAACACTTCTTCCTGGTTACATCTGGCCACCCCATCAGCTTCAGCAGAACAGATGTGTTGTGGGTCCTGCCTGTGAAGGAGTTACATCTGACAGGAACCCAGCAGATGAGCCTTTCCTGCCGTGGCATAGCCCTGTGGAATATCATCTCCCCTAAGGTGATATTAGCCCCGTCTGTCGGCCTTCCGGAAATCCCTTAAAACTTGGTTGCGTCAACAGTCCTGGGGATTGCATGGGAATGGTCATTTGATTAGATGGCCCTATTCTTTATAATCTGATGCTCCATCTTAGCCTTTTGCAATAATTCTTTTTTTAAATTGTTTTTATGGTTGTTTTGTATGCCATCCAGAGTCCCATTGCATGAGATGGGTAGCCAAAAAGGAAGGAGGGAGGGCTGTTTGCTGGTATTGATCATATAGAGCAGTGGTTCTCAACCTTTTTAATGCCGTGACCCCAACCGGTCGTAAGTCGAGGACTAAACCGGTCGTAAGTCAAGGACTAAATCGGTCGTAAGTCAAGGACTACCCAACCGGTTGTAAGTCAAGGACTTTCCCTGCCTGGGAGCGCCGCGCATGCGTGGTTCCACCCCCTGCGCCGGCCGAGGCGTAGCTGCCAAGCGGCAGAGACGGAGCAGGCCAACCACCAGCTGGCCCAACCCAAGGGAGGTAAGGCACCCGCTGGAAAAGGGGAAAAAAATGGCGGACAAAAAAATGGTGGACAAAAAAATGGCGGACAGCCTTGCTTGGCGACCCCCATGAAATGGTCGATCGACCCCAAATGGGGTCCCGACCCACAGGTTGAGAACCACTGATATAGAGCCAATGGCTCAGAAAATACAAGAGTACCTAGTGATCAGGGCTGGGAAGAATAGTTTTCCTTTTCATTCCTCGGATATCACTATTACTTTTGCACATGTATAAAACAAAGTTGCAATGGAATTCATGTGTTTTATCTTAGTGTGACACATGAGCCGCCTATTATGATTTCACACTTGCAAACCAGACTGTTTTCAGTTCCTTAATGAACTGGTAAAAAAAATCCTGACTTAGCACAAGGTCTGAAGCAGGTCACAGTTATTATGAAAAATCCAAGCATGTTGTTTCCTTTTCTCAAAAAAGTGAAGTTGGATGCTGTATTTGTCAAAAAAACAACAACAACCCTACAAATACCCTCTTCCCTATGAAAGTTAATTTGGAAGAAAGATTTGCAAGCAGGCTAGTGAGGCTGTTCCCTACTACACATGAATGTTTTTCTCCATCTTGGTTTGTTTTTGCATTTTGTTTTGGGCAGTGGTGAGGGAGGGATGCACTTCCAAATAAAGCTGTGCACCACACCACCATTTCATAAGAATATTTTTAAGGGCACAAAGCATTATTGGAAATAGACATTTTGCTTGAGCTAGTGTCACAGCATGTTATCGTCATAATTATTCATTTTAATTCAATCTTTTTTTTCAAAACATAGCAAGATTCAGGAAATTTGCCAAGGAAGGTATTGGATACTACGTAGGGAAATGCACAATTTAGAGCAATTTTGGGTAAGAAACAGGCGAGGTTAGCAGGCATCAAACAGTTATTTTTTATTTTGCATCAAAGTAAGTAGAATCTAATGGATTTCACTTCCTGGTGCACTACGGACATTCAGAAAACATGTAGCAGATACAGAGGATTCTCTGTTCCACAGCCTCTTGGCTCTTACTATGAATGAATAGGTGGGCATTTAGCCACAAAGGTAGTTTGCTTTTAGCTTGGTAGATTTTGACAATACTTTTTTCTGCATAAAAGAAATTTTATAGCAGTTGGAGATTTTTAGTTTGGAAAGGAAGTCAGTAAGGACAAACATAGAGCTATAAATAGTCATGGAAAATGGGTTCACAAATGTTTCTTCCGAATCGGTGTTAGAACTCTGGGTTATCTAGTAAAGCTAATGCGGAGAAAGTCCATCAAATAAGATTACAGATGGGCTTTGGCGTCTGCAGCTCACAACTCTGTGCTATTTTTTTCTGCTGCTTCCCTTCCGCTGCTAAATGGGAAATAGATTTTAATCCTGGAAATACAGAGCGGACGGTGAAATAGGATACGAACAATGTGGCGAAAGGTTGTGAGAGAGAAAATAAGTCTTCAGGGATTGCAGCTGTACAAGTGAAAGTGGCACACCAAGCCATAATGTATTTTTATTTTTTTCCCTGTGTAATGTATAAAACCAGCTAATTGTAATTTATTCACTAATCATGATTGACAAACATGGCTTAGTAAGGTGTGTACAAACCATCACTGTGGCCTTGGGAAAAAAATGTTATTGATACTCTCAAGTAGGCAAAAAGAGTACGTTTAGGACCTTAGGCAGGATAGTGGGTTTGCAGAAAGATGAAGAGAAATCTAGTCCAGGATGATTACGACAGGGCTTTTCAACCAGTGGTACGGGTACCACCTGTGGTACATTGGCACCTGGCAGGTGGTACGCGAC
This sequence comes from Protobothrops mucrosquamatus, assembly GCF_001527695.2. Taxonomy (NCBI): domain Eukaryota; kingdom Metazoa; phylum Chordata; class Lepidosauria; order Squamata; family Viperidae; genus Protobothrops; species Protobothrops mucrosquamatus. Next base: position 161,908 of record NW_015389347.1, read on the forward strand.
CATCCTAGAAAAGTAGTGGGGTAGGGCAGCGATGGCGAACCTTTTAGAGACCCAGTGCCCAAACTGCAACCCAAAACCCACTTATGCATGGTCGGGTGCCGGGTGGGTGTGGCCAATTGGCTGGGCGTGGCCCATTGGCTGGGCATGGCTGTGGTAGTAACAGCAGACTGGGTGGGACAATCAATCAATTCCAATTTTGCAAGATCTTTTTTTTCCCCGCGAGAAGTTGAAATTGTCTGATTGATTGAACCTTTTTTTTTTTTTGCACATGGCAGCGGAGGCCTAAAGCGAAAAGGTTTTATAAAACCCAGCTGAAGGCCTAGGACTGGGGCGACGGTGCGCGTGCCCACAGAGAGGGCTCTGAGTGCCGCCTCTGGCACCCGCGCCATAGGTTCGCCACCACTGGGGTAGGGGAATGAGCTGAACCTGTGGCAGCACCACACAAGCCTGAGCGAGAGATGGCTGGAGCTGCTGGGCTGTCAGGGCTCAGCAGAAGCGCCAGGATCAGCACCCGGCTCCAGCTAGAGCTCGGCACTGATCCTGGTGCTTCTGCTGAGCCCTGAAGAAGCACCGATCAGCTAGAACTCGGCACTGATCCTGGCGCTTCTGCTGAGCCCAGAAGAAGTGCCAATCAGCTGGAACGTTGCAGCATCTCCAGGGTCTTGTGATTTACATTCAGATGCTTGGCAACTGATTCATATTTATGACGGTCACAGTGTCCCAGGGTCATGTCATGTGACCAAAACCTGCTGCAACCACCCAGCAGACGGGGGAATAAAAACCAAACACCCCCCACCCCACTCCCGCTGCCAATCCTCAACAGAAATGCTCACAACAATGAAAACCTCAGACAGTAGGAAGAGCACCACCGGGCGGGCAGGCAGGTGTCTTGCTCGGCTGTGCCTTGGGGGGCACTTTTTTCAGTGCCATTGTAACTTCGAACAGTCACTAAGTGAACTGTTGTAAGTCGAGGACTACCTGTACTTTATCAAGTTTTTGACACCTTGCTAGGCGACTGGTGGTACTCGGATGTTGCCATACCCTAAAAGTGGTACAATGGGTGAAAAGGTTGAAAAGCCCTGGATTAGGATCAGGGTGGAAAGTTTACCTTTTTAAGCTTAATTTTATACTCATGGACTTGATGAATGTTTTAAAATGAAAGTTGGATTCCTGTTCAGTTGATACAACCATTGTGAGGAAGGAAGCGTTACTCTTATGAACAGAATATTGTTATTTATAAACATTGCAAGTATGGAAGAATATATTAGGTAGACTAAATGTACAGTCGTCCACTTTGCTCTTTGTGGCCTTCCTTCACAGCTATGTGATGAAAGAAACAGGTGAGTGATTGTACTAGCTCTGCACTGCCTGTGCTCTTTATGAGACTGCAACTTTTAGCAGGATGGTGGAATAATTGCAGAGGAAGCAGGAGTTACTGGTACAGCCCTGCTAACCAAGCCTGCTCTGTGATCTCCATAATGCTTGTATCAGCCACCCAGCGAGACCTGTTTCAAAGTGTATCTTTTTATCATGGTGCAGACACTTTCCGTGCATTCGTTGTAACTGGGCAGTGATTAAGAGGGAGGCGAGGCTAAATTATTCCGTCAAGGTGTTGATTTTATAACGTGACACGAAACCTAACATTTGTTGCTGTAGGTCAGCTAACCAGTGAACGTGAAAATTCCTTAAGGCAGAAATGGGGCCTTCCACACAAGGCTGGATTAAAACTCCTACCGGTAGCATCACTCCTCATTAACTGTACAAGTAGTCCTCGACATGTGCCTGTAACGGAGTCTGCCCATTACAGTTATATGTCACGAAGGTAGTAAATTTTGCAAGCTTTTTTGCAGCAGTCGTTAAATGAATGAGATGACAAACTCATAGTTTACTATGCTGCCGTTTTGCCAAAAACCAGAAATAACTTCTGGTTTTCAGCAAAATTGCTGTAAAACACGGTCACATGACTGCGGGACACTGCATCAGCTGCAAATGCATGACAATGGGGAGGGTGAATGTCAGAACTTCAAAACCAGGTCTGGGTAGCTTGATCGGTTGTTAAGTCAAGGACTACTTGTATCCCTGGGACTGATGATCCATTCAGTCCACAACAAATGGGAAGACCACAGAGTCTTCACCCCTGTTTTAACTCTTGTCTGGCTTGTTAAATTTTTCTCTGAGTTGCTTTCTTTACCTCTCTTTTGATTGGTGTAGGTCCCTCATTCAGGCAGCAATGGATAGTTCTAGGAAAGTATTCTGGTTAAAATGTAAATTGTAATGTACGAATGCCCCGTTTCAAAGTTAGAAGCAGAAAAATCCTTTGTTTGCATGGTTCGTAGCAAAACAGCACATCTCTGTATTTGTTTGATCACCAGAGCCTTTTGCTAGCCTGAATCTGGTAGAGCCCCTTTGGCACAGGGAATCTGTGGCGGGTAAGTCAGAAGAATGCATAACTAAATGAAGCTCAAGCCACCTACTGTACTTTGTTTTCATGTATTGTCTTAACGTCGCCTTATTTCTCTGACATAAGTATTAATTCCCTAACAAACCCTAGAACAGAGGTCCCCAACCATTTGGGCACCAGGGACCGGTTCCATGGAGAAAGGTTTTTCCACGGGACCGGAGTGTGCATGGTTTTGTGTGCTGCTTGCATCCCATGGATGGGGCTTTGCTTGTTTATGCGGACCGGTTGTTGGCATGCTGCAGCCCGGTACCTGTCCATGGACAGGGGGTTGGGGACCCCTGCTCTAAAAGATTAATAGGCTGGCAAGCTCTAAAAGATGCATGAAAAAGAAATGGGGATTTGTAGTCATAAAAATAAAATTTGTTCCTGCTTGATTAAGATGGGGATGTTGCTATTACTGGTTCTCATGAGCTATGGAAAGCATGTTCTAAGACCAGCTAAGGCAGTGGTTCTCAACCTTTTTAATGCCGCGACCCCAACCGGTCGTAAGTCGAGGACTAAACCGGTCGTAAGTCGAGGACTAAACCGGTCGTAAGTCGAGGACTAAACCGGTCGTAAGTCGAGGACTACCCAACCGGTCGTAAGTCAAGGACTTTCCCTGCCCAGGAGCGCCGCACATGCACGGTTCCGCCCCCTGCGCCGGCCGAGGCGTAGCTGGCAAGCGGCAGAGACGGAGCAGGCCGACCATCAGCTGGCCCAGCCCAAGGGAAGTAAGGCACCCGCCGGAAAAGGGGGAAAAAATGGCGGACAAAAAAAAATGGCGGACAGCCTTGCTTGGCGACCCCCGTGAAATGGTCGATCGACCCCAAATGGGGTCCCAACCCACAGATTGAGAACCACTGAGCTAAGGGCAAGGGGACACGAATGCACAAAAGAACCTGCATCTTCTGCTTTCTCAACCATGAATTATTTCCTATACGATATTATTGAGGGGATCTCTATCTTTTTCCGTATCAAAGTTTGGGTGTGATCGAACCAGGATGCCACACTTTCTTGACAGATTCCATCTTCACATGATTTGAGCCAATGCCTAAGTAAATATTTAGTATTTTGTGTTTGAAGTGTTTCACGTACATGATTTCCATAACCCCAGAGTCCTGTCTGGTGTTGACCTCTAGCAGCCCTTTTCACTTAGGAGGGCATTGGAGACTGGAAAGGCAAAGTCAACATGACTAGAAACCTATCGTGTGCTCTGGCACAAAGGGGGTAGTATTTGCTGTTATTGCAGTGATTCCTAGAAAAGCCACCTAAAGGCATAACCATGCCCAGTAGCTAGTCATATATGAGACAAAACTAGGAATGTTTGTAGCTGTTCTGTGAGATGGGCTGCAAAGATTCACAAGGGTCACTTGACTGTTGAGTTGCAATAATTCCAATAAATTAATATACTGTTAATGAACATTGGCTTTGACTTTTTCTGCAATGTTTATGTAATTGCCATTACAGCATTCTGTGTGGCAATGATTTTTCTGCATTAATTATTGATCAAAATGCACCTTGTGTACCCTGTTACTAACTATCTCTAGTCTGTTTTGTGTTCCATTGCCCCCTTTTTGGGAAGTTAGCTGTTACTTATCACTCACAGATGAGAAATTGACATTTGTCTGTTTCCTAGACCTGCAGCTGGAGTGGAAGCAGAATGCTGATGAGGTTATTGTGAAACTGAATTTGGGCAGCAGGAACCCAAAAGTGGAAGAAGTGGATTCGTCTTTCACAGACACCAGTTGTGTCATCAAGTTACCTGGTATTAATGCAGACTTTCCTTCCTTATTCATGGAGTTCTTAATTAGCATGCAAAGAAGAAATAGTTTCTCCTTTAAAAAAAGTTAACTTTTAAAATTCATTTCTGGTCAACAGCAGCAATAAATAAATTAAAAAAAAAAAACCTTTCCCAAAGAGGGCAAAATGGGAGAGCAGCTTAATGCACTTGATATGGGTCATGCCAAGAATTTGGGAGTCCCAACTCTCCTACAGATAAAAAGGCCATCACTAGCTCAGGGGTAGGCAACCTTGGCTCTTTTATGACTCGTGTACTTCAACTCCTGGCTGGCTCAGGAATTCTGGGAGTTGAAGTCCACGAGTCATAAAAGAGCCAAGGTTGCCTACCCCTGGCCTAGCTCTCCCGGCAATGTATGACTTTAGATATTAATGAGTTATGAAAACTAAGTGAATAAGCAGGAAATATATTGTCAAGGAAAATAAGCAATTGTGAAAAGGAGCTTTTACAACTTTTCTAAATAATATTCTTTATACAAAAAGCTCTGTAAAGTGGATTGAGAGTACCTAGAGTCACTGCTTTGAAACTCATCGAATTTGGTACTCAGTGCATTTTGACGTAAAATTTTTGTTCCAGTACTCATTATTTGTTTGGTACTCAGTGCACAAGCTAGAACTTGTCAGTGTCGGCTGCCTTATGATTCACTTCATTATTCCCTATGGAAAAAATTGTTTGGCACTCATCATTTTTGATGCTCATCGCGCCTCCCGGAACCAATTAAAGATGAGTACCGAGGTACCACTATATATGTGCCAGGGATATTGAAGGAATTTTCCATTTGGCTAGAACAGCGGCATATAACCCGAAGCCCTTGGGCTCCATCTGCTCTCTGAAACCTGCAGTTGCAGCCAACTTGTGACTTTTAATGTGACAGAAGAAGGAAATGAAAATTACTTATATGGGTTGATTGATTATATGCCATCAGGTTGCTATTGGTTTTTAGCAACCACCTAGATAGATTTTCTCCAGGAGAATCTGTTCCAGTCTGGTTCTTCAGATCTTCTAATGATGCACCCATCACTACTGTCATTGAATTCATGTATTTGTCATTGGTCACCCTCTTCTCTTTCTTTTCACCTTTCCCATCATTATAGATTTCTTTGTATAATGTGTCTGAAGTACGATAAAGTGTTTATATTAACTGTAATTTAATTTAAATGCAGTTTTTATTTTGGCCCCGTTTACTTTGTCTTTTTCCTCATGATTCAAAAGATAGTAACAATCCTCAGCTTGTCAAAGAAGAAAACCTCAAATTAAAAAAAAAATCCTTTTTTGGTGCAGAAAAAACTGGAGTGATGAGAAATCAAGGCTTTATTGTATCTCATCTTATTCTTAAGTATCTTTAAAATTAAAATCTTAGACATAAAAAGTATTTTAGTCTTTTTAGCTGCTGTTTCATAGCTGAATCCTCAAAAAACACCTTTTTTTAAAAAAAAAAAATCCATCATAGCAAATAAAGATCAGACATTCTAAAGTCTCTGGAAGAAGTTGAGATGTAGTAATCATCAAGCATTCTAGAAAATTATGATCGTTCACGATTTGAAGAACAAAGCACAGCTTCTTTATGTAATCTAGCAGCTAGCAGGCTCCCGGGAAGCTTAGATTTTCATTCATTAAAACAGTATGCTGTTGAGACACAAAAAATAAGCCTTCATATGCTCACTATTTTTGCCATTAAAACATATTCAGCACACAGAAAGTAACAATTTGTCGATGTTCAAGGAACAAAAGTTACTTGGCTCAATTGTTACTGTTCTTCAGAAGTTCCAGTTAACCTCTCACTCCCTTACAATATAAATAAATGGTGTTTGCCATAATATAGCAGGGAAGTGTCTGTGTAGAGGTTCTTTTCTAACGTAAAATGATGCAATGGAGAAAGGTTTTAAAGCTTGTATTTCACAAGGAGAGCAAGGCACCATCCTATTTATTTCAGAATAAGTGTGATTTCGTACAGCATCTCATCAGGTCAGCTAGCCAATTGCCAATTGCAGTGGTGCAGTGCTATGGTACGTGTTCCTTATTCCTTAACCACCAAAGAAGAAACTTACGCCCTGTCTCTTCCCTTAGATGGCCGTCAGTGGAGCTGTGAGTTTTATGAGGAGATAGAAAGTTCCTGCACCAAAGTCCAGTTCAAGAAAAGCAATATCTTGCAGTTGGTGCTGCCAAAGAAGATCCCTTTGCACAACTGGGCTTCACTTTCGGTAAGCTTTGTCCCATTTGTGGCATTTTCTTCATGTTTTCCTGAGACCTTGAACTCTAGCAAGATTGGGTCGAAACGCCCCCTTGGCCATCTTCTCCCTCAAGAGCAGACATATCAAACACAAGACCCGGGGGCCGGATGCGGCCCGCAAAGTGGTTTCATGTGGCCCGCGAAGCCATCCTGGAAACAGTGAGGGAACGGCCCCCGCTGCCTTGGCCCTGGCCCAGGCCAGCCGGGAGCCAATGTACAATTTTGTGGTGGCCATCTATGCTGAAACGCTTTCAGTCTTAGCTCCACAAGGTCGTCTGGAACCAGCGAGGAACCAGCCCCTGCCGTGTCGGCCCTGCCCCCTGGGTGCATGCTGGGGAGGTGTCACCCTTTGTGAGGAATGAAGAAATGGGCCATGCCATGGCGCTTGTCCCAGTCCCACCCCCTTCTGCCAGAGACCCTCAGATCTATCCCACTCCTGCCCAGGCCCCCACATGCACCCTTGACGCGAACAATGTAGAGCTGGCCATGCCCACCCAGTAGGCTACACCCACTCCATCCACACCCACCCAGTAGGCCACACCCACCCTGGCCTCACTCACCCGGCCCCCTGAGGGCAACCACAATGCTGATGCGGCCCTCAGTGAAATTGAGTTTGACACCCCTGCTCTAGAGATCCATCACTTGCTTTCAGGTTCAGTGGTCTCTATAGCCATTCTCTGCTTTGCTGGCATTTATATGTTTCGTGTAAGAATGATGAACTTAATCTGATAGGAACGTGTTGCTTATTCACCATATTTGTCTTGGATTTGATTGAATGCCCCAGAAACGCTACAAAGAAGGTTCAAGAGAACATCCAAAGAGAATGGCGTGTAAGGAGAATGGCAAAGAGAAGGCCCTTTCTGCTGGGGAAAGTTCTGCAGAACCCCAGCTTGACAGTGCTGTGGAGCGAATCAGAAGCAAACGAGACCCTTCTAACCCAAAGCGAATTTTGGGGAAAAATGACACTGTAGGAGGGAGGAACCCTATCCACCCAGGACTGCCAACTGGATCTGGTACCAAGGCAGCGTGTATCAAAGCCAGCTTGTCTGAGGAGGAAAGGAACAGCAGAAGCATGGGGGACGCTGGGCTATCTGGAAAAATTGACAGCCAAAGGACGGATCGAGTTGCTGAGGGGGCTGCCCAGTTGGACCTAAAGGTAAGAAACAAGGGGTGAGTTATACTGTCTTTTGACTCAAGGTTGAGATCAAAAGTTTATCCTTGACCTTTCCCATACATCAAAAGAGACATCAAGAATTCCTGATGTCAGAGGAAATGGCTTCCTCTAGCAGGGAAAAAATTGGGATACGTATTAAACCTGCAAACCAACATCTCACAGTGGATTTAGGTTGTTATTGTTGCTCAACTTTGAGAAATACTGCTGGGCTATTGGCACGTTTCATAGCTCTTCTGCCAACAAGACTTCTTTTTACATTGGAAGAATATGGACTGGAAATTACTGTAGCCCAGATTTTCTATTTAATCTTGAAGAAAATTTCAAGCTGGCTTCCTCGCTTCAACATTTTTAATTGCTCTGGGAAGTTTTATCATCCCTGCTTATTAGGATAGGCTTTATATAATCTTTACTATTCTGCAGCTCTGCTTAAGAGAGTAGTAGTAGATGTGGTTTTTATAGTTCCATCAAAGGAAAACAAATAAGACAAATATATAAAAAAAATATTCCTGGGTATTTGATTTTAATTCCCTGGATGAACAACTGAAGCCTCTACATGTCATCTCAAAACATTGGGTGCGATTTCCAGGGTCCATTTAGAAATTGCTGTTGATTTGTAATTTTCAGGGGTGATACCAGGTGAAGTGTCTCTGGAGTTATGCCTGACTCTTGCTGATGTCACAGAACCTGGCAACAGTATTGAAGAGGTTTACAATTACTTTCTTCCAGGATGGGGGTAGAGTGAGGGTAGGATTTTGTTTGGGGGGGGGGGCTTTCCAGTAGTGATAGATCCTGACCTCTCTCATCTATAATCTCGCCAATCTTTTCAGCTAATGGTAAGAGATTTATTTATTTGTGTGTTTGTGTGTATTTATATTTCAATTTCTTAGCTGACGATCTCCGAAAGAAAGAAAGAAAGAAAGAAAGAAAGAAAGAAAGAAAGAAAGAAAGAAAGAAAGAAAGAAAGAAAGAAAGAAAGAAAAATGTTATTAAATATACAGAGAGTAATCATATTACATATATGTAGTTAATGGAATTATAAATTTAATTTAATTTTTGGTCTGGCTTTTCCTCACCAGTCCTTAGCATTATCGTTCAAAGGTTAAATGCAGCTTTTGCGCCCCCCACCACCACCACCAAAAGAAAGCATCCTTGCCACTACTACACCACCTTTTGTCTGATATTTTGCAGCCAGTAGGCATGTTTGGGGTTTTGAAAACATATGGGTGCTGGTACAATATAGCCGTTGATTGAAGAGACGTATTCCTAGATTACTGCTTCCATGGGCCCAGCCAGCCCCAAAAAGCAAAAACAATGATAAATAACTTGCCCAAGAATCTGAATATAAGGCAGGGATAGGTACTTTTTAGAACACACAACCATTCCTTTAATTCTATCATTTTCTGCTTGTCAGAAATCATTTTCCTACTGGAGCAAACTCTTATGAGTAAAAGAGAACTAATGCTCTAAATCAGGGGTAGGCAACCTTGGCTCTTTTATGACTCGTGGACTTCAACTCCCAGAATTCCTGAGCCAGCATGGCTCAGCTTGGAAACCTCTCCCTTTCCCCTCAGCATGGCTGGCTCAGGAATTCTGGGAGTTGAAGTCCATGAGTCATAAAAGAGCCAAGGTTGCCTACCCCTGCCTTAAATAATAGTTAAAAATAAGATAGTTCACAAGGAGGTCAGAGATAAAGACAATTAGTAGGAAATTTGGTGGTACAAGTTGAGGCATTTATTGGTGAAACAGTGACGGGGGGCATCATCATGCTTATTCCAATTAAAGGTTATTTCAGTTCTCTGCGATTAGCAATATTTTCTAATGAGTCATGCGTGTGCTAGAATCTGTTGACATATTTCAGTTAAAATATTCTATCCTACTTACTTCTACATCTGATTGTGGATTTCTCCCTACATTACCAGACTGAGGTTCAGGAGAGGAAATCGGGATGCATGGAAATGCAGCAGCCTGTGGCCCCTCCTCCCGATGCCTTGCCCAGCCAGCTTGGGCCCTCTCCAGAGAAGAGAATCCCTCAACCAGCCAGTTCCTTTGAAGCCTCTCAGGGGGTAGACCCTGCACCTGCCTTCAGGGAGGGCCCCCCCTCCTCTTTGCAACCCAGAGATCCCGAAACGAGAGTCTGGTCCAAGGACAGTGACGCTTTAGAGGCCGTTAGTATTGGTGAGTAAAAAGTGAGATCCTGAATGTTTATGTAGGTACACCATGATTGCCCAACTTTGTTTAAACTGAGTTAGTGGCTTAAATCAGTGGTTCTCAACCTGTGGGTCGGGACACCATTTGGGGTCGATCGACCATTTCACGGGAGTCGCCAAGCAAGGCTGTCCGCCATTTTTTTGTCCGCCATTTTTCCCCCCTTTTCTGGTGGGTGCCTTACCTCCCTTGGGCTGGGCCAGCTGGTGGTCGGCCTGCTCCGTCTCTGCCGCTTGCCAGCTACGCCTCGGCCGGCGCAGGGGGCGGAACCACGCATGCGTGGCGCTCCTGGGCAGGGAAAGTCCTCGACTTACGACCGCTTGGGTAGTCCTCGACTTACGACCGGTTTAGTCCTCGACTTACGACCGGTTTAGTCCTCGACTTACGACCGGTTTAGTCCTCGACTTACGACAGGTTGGGGTCGCGGCATTAAAAAGGTTGAGAACCACTGGCTTAAATGGATGTCAGCTCTGGGCCCAGACAACTAGATAGACATGCATTCTGAAAAACAGGAATAATTGTTAGCTGTTAAATGGGAACTAGAGAGCTGTTTACACTGTTTTATGTAAAAATTTCAGATTCCAGTAATGGCTGATATCACCAGTAACCTGAGAAAGTTGCCTTTCTGAGACTTTCTGCTACTAGTCAGTAGAATAAGTTCTCTGTGTTGTCTGGATTCAGCCATTGTGCTAAGATATAAATGTGATTTATTTAAGTTTCTCTTACATGAATTCAGGTAATTGTGATTTATTCAACAAACTATGGAAGTAAAATGTGCAGTGTGTGAACCCTGTTAAATTAAACCACTTCCTGTGTCCCTAAACTTTGATTTTAAAATACTTGAGCAACCAACCAATAAAGAGAGATGCTTTCTGTTTTTAGAGAGGGAGAGGAGAGGAGACGTTGCCTATTAGAGGAGGAGATAGTACATGATGTACCAAGTATATGACTCACTAGAAGGTTTATGGTACCGAGTGGAGTTACAGAAGCTGTAGTAGAAAGGGGGCTAAGCCAAGGATGCTCAAAATATAGTCTTTGCAAGATTTCAGCCATTTTTAAAAACTGATTTTTAAGTAATTGATTTAGTGTTGATTTGGAGAATTAGAATTGCTTTGTGGGAGTCTAGAGGGTCTGCATCTGCAGGTGCCGTGCTGCTAACCTGTGGACTTAACAATTGTCTATACTGGAAGGAAGGGAGAATTTGGTCCAGTGCTTTGCATAGTTCTTGGAACACGCCTGTCAGAATCATGTTATATCATTTTGTCATAATTTATGCAAAATTTAGCTCTCGATGCAGTGTTTTCCAAACTTGGCCAGTGGTTTAACCACGTCTTTCTTCCACAGCCTATCCCCAGAGACAACCACACATATAAATTTGAATCACAAGATGATTTCTCTGGAAATTTCTGTTTAAGATAGTTCCGTTATCATTATTGCTTTATCTTTTTCTTGCTAGAACCAGAGCCCATTGTGAATCTGACATTTGTGAAGAATGACTCCTATGAGAAAGGAAACGATTCCATGGTAGTACATGTTTACGTAAAGGAGATTCACAGGGAGATGTCCAGCGTACACTTTCGGGAGCAAGATTTTACCCTCATGTTCCAAACAAGGTATGGCGATTACTGGTGACAGACCCATCCCTCTCCTTACTGCAGCCAGAAGTTAACTGGAATTGTTACTGGGCAGGGAAAGAATGCAAAATACATAATTTATGCCACTTTTTGCAGTGATGCCAACTTTCTTCGACTTCACCAAGGCTGCAGCGCTCATTCAGTATTCAGGTGGCAAGTCAAACTCAGGTATCAAAGATTTGAATTATTTTTGCTTGACTAGTTGTTATTTTCTTTTGCAAATATATTCTAGAGACCATCATAATATATTCTGGCTGATGCTGCTTCGTAAATGGTGCCTATCGCCTTCTCCATTCTGAGACACAAGAACCAGACATTGATTACTAACCCACCTAAAACCTATTGATTCACCCACGCTTGATTTTTTATTGTTCTGACTCTTCAGGAAGCAATATTATTAATCTAAACTCAGTTGGATTAAACTCAGAATAAACTGTCGAAATTGAAAGCCTTGCTTAGGGAAAAAGCATCGATTAACTTTAATGCTAACTGGAAGCCCCTTTTGGACTTTTTGCGCAAAATGGAAGAGCATCATCTGATGATATATGGATTTAACAATTACTAATGTTAATGGGTTACAAAAATGGATGTTGTGTTGTAACCATAAATTAAGAGTTCAATCTTTTATTTACATTTGCTGTAAAACAAGTCATTGTCATTTTTTTTTGTATTTTTATTTATTGTTTACTTTATTATACCTCTGTCCTCTCTTTTCTTCTGCTCTTTTTATTGGATATTAGTTCTTGGTAGTTTTTATTTATTTTTTTTTGTCTTAAAATTTAATAACGGTATTAAAAAAAAATCTAAACTCAGTTGGTCGAAAATGTATAACTGCGCACAGCCCAGAGATCTCTAGCATCTATTCCTGTTAAACAAGGTGCTTCTCATCTACATAAAGAAATAAGTACAGCAATCCTGATATCCTTTCTTCCATAATGCAGAAGTTTATTTGTTTGTTTGTTTATTGGATTTATTGACCGCCTAGGGCAGTTGTAAGTTCTTTGTTCTGTTCAGCTGTGTCTGATGTTCTCATTGCTTCCCTTGTTGAATTGCCTTGCAGGAACCTTATAGAGCCAGATCAATGTACGTATAATTTTACTGCAGCCCGGATTAACATTTGTTTGAAGAAACGACACAGCCAGCGCTGGGGGGGCCTGGAGGCTCCTGCCACACGAGGTCTGCACCTGGATTTTTTTAAAACTCACCCTGTAGGAATTCCTTGTACACATCGCTCGGGAGTGAGAGATCTTTAAGGCTGAGGATATTAAGATCAGGAGTCCCTGAGAAGAACCATATGGGTTGTTTCCGTTGTATGGCCAGCTATAGATTGGACCTGAGAAAGAACCTTGACACTTTAGAGCAGGGGTGTCAAACTGCCGGCCCGCCGGCCAGACGCGTCATCTGGAAGCCGCACTCACCCCATTGCCGGCAATGGCAAAACTGTCCCGATATATCTTGCGACATCACATGACGTCGCGAGTTTGACATGTCTGCTTTAGAGTCTGCAGGGATTTTTCTTGGTTCAATCTCAGAGCATGTTCTTCGCCCCATCGCGTCTGGCATGCATTTCATTGTGGAAAAGGATTGGTTCTGTGGCACTCCATATCACGAAAGCCTGGGGTGAGCAGCATAATTCCCCTCTGGTTCTTTCTGCTGCTAACCACAAGCCCACTTTTCCCCATTTTTAAGGTGCAGTGGGTGGTGCAAAGGTTGCCATGCCAACCGGCCCTACTCCTCTGGATAAAAGCCAACCTGGGAGTAACCAGCACCCTTTGTCCACTAAAGAAGAGGCCCGAGCAGGTGAGAAGGAAAAGCCGCGAGCAGAAGACAGTGGCCTGGATAGCGTAGCAGCTCGGACAGTATCAGACCACATGCCTGTGAAACAGGAGCCACTCGTGCCCTCGGTGAGAACTTGTGAGGAGTACTGGGGTGTCCTATTTCCCAACTATTGGAGGGCGAATGGGAGGAAATACAGGGGTCAGCATTTTGGGAAAGCAGGGAAAAACAACTAATTGGAATTGTGGGTGCGACCCTATTGCAAAACACTGTGGTGTTGTTAGACATGCCTTACTTTGGTGGGGTGGGACAATACCACCTTCTGTATTTCATTCTGCGTGGAGGGATCCTGTAGCCTCAGAATATATGAAAAATAACAAAACTGGTTCCATCTAGCCTTGCACTTGGGTTCTTAAAAAATTAAGTGATGAGAGGCATCTTCTTATCCCCAACTTTAGCACTTGGGACAGATGCAGCCATTTTCTTTGTATGCAGATATCACTCCTGTTGTATGTCAGTGACCAGCCACATTTACCCACTACCTGGCGTGAATTCGTTTTTCATGGGCTAAGAGGGCTTGACCCATTTGGGTGAAAGAGGGCTCTCTTTCTCCTGGGACAAAAGGTGACGATACAAGCCAGGAATACAAGGTCTAGAAATGAACTTGGCAAAAAAAATAAAATAGAACCTTATTCCCTTGACTGCTAAAAGTCTTTTTTTTTTCCCCAGCCTAAGCCAACCTGTATGGTCCCCCCAATAACCCACAGCCCTGTCAGCAACGAAAGTGTGGAAGAGGAGGAGGAAGAGGAGGATAAGAAGGTGTGTCTACCAGGCTTTACAGGACTGGTGAACCTGGGTAACACCTGCTTTATGAACAGTGTTATCCAGTCTCTCTCCAACACCCGAGAGTTGCGGGACTACTTTCATGGTAAGACCCATCTCAACTTAGGGAGGGAGAGGGGGGGTATCTGTATATATTCTGGTTAGTCTTCATCTTTTATCTTTCAGGATGGTGACCTTGAGAAAGTGCCCCGATGCTCACCCCTTTCTCTTGTATGTGCCTCCTAGATCGCTCCTTCGAGTCTGAAATTAATTACAGCAATCCACTGGGAACAGGGGGGCGCCTGGCCATTGGCTTTGCGGTGCTGTTGCGAGCACTCTGGAAAGGTACACACCATGCCTTCCAGCCTTCCAAGCTGAAGGTAAGGCCTGCTGTGCAAGCGCACACCGATTGTGTGGTATTCCCTAGGTCAGTGGTTCTCAACCTTTTTAATGCCGTGACCCCAACCGGTCGTAAGTCGAGGACTAAGCCGGTCGTAAGTCGAGGACTAAACCGGTCGTAAGTCGAGGACTACACCGGTCGTAAGTCAAGGACTACCCAACCGGTCGTAAGTCAAGGACTTTCCCTGCCCGGGAGCGCCGCACATGCGTGGTTCCGCCTCCTGCGCCGGCCAAGGCGCAGCTGGCAAGCGGCAGAGACGGAGCAGGCCGACCACCAGCTGGCCCAGCCCAAGGGAGGTAAGGCATCCGCAGGAAAAGGGGGAAAAAATGGCGGACAGCCTTGCTTGGCGACTCCCGTGAAATGGTCGATCGACCCCAAATGGGGTCTCGACCCACAGGTTGAGAACCACTCCCCTAGGTCCATTTATTTCGCCTTCTGGGATGTAACAAGAAGCTTAAGGTTGCTCTAGATACCTTGAGTTGGACTTTATTCTGGGACTAAACAAAATCTGGGAACAAAAGCAGTTTAAATCCATTCCCACGTGCTTTAATTTCTTTTCTTCCCTATGTGTTAGCGCTGTTCTGATCACTTAAAGGGAGGATTCAGAAGGAAAGTCTCTCCCAAAATCTCGAAGTGGGTCCACTTAGGAAGCATTCCTGACAGAAATGTCTTCTGTCCATGTATAGAGTGCTCGGGTGGGGGAAAAGACAAGGATGACCCCTGAGAAGTTGCATCATCTTGACACCTCAAGTAGTGGATTCAGAGGAACACTTGGCTTACTTACTTCCAAAGGACTTCTAGTGTTTTTCACATACTGCAGCCTTTAGAATAGTGAATTGTTATCACAGGAGTTTGGACAGTTTAAAGGAAATAGATGCATTGAGCCTTGTAGAAGTTTGATGTCCACACGTTTTCCATATGTGTCCTTCAAAAACACAAGTTGGGCCTTCGTGTGTTTGTGTTCTGCAGATGAATTTTAGTGTCACGATGCAAGTTGGGAGGGTGTAGATTCCAGGAACGGAAAAAAAATGACTGGAGGAATCAAATATGGCTCACAATTACCATTTAATCCAAGGGGAGCCCTAATTGTTCCAATTTTGTTATCATTCCTTAACTTCCTCTAACTCACATCTCTCATGGACTTCTGATTAAGCCATCTTAGGGAAGAGAAGGATATGATCCTGCTGGCAAATCCCATAGAAACAATTGGCTGCTTATGAATCCAAATCTTTCCACAGGCAATTGTAGCCAGCAAGGCCAGCCAGTTTACGGGCTATGCCCAGCATGATGCCCAGGAGTTCATGGCTTTTCTGCTGGATGGACTCCACGAGGATTTGAACCGGATCCAGAACAAACCCTACACAGAAACGGTAGACTCAGATGGACGGCCAGATGAGGTGAATGCTTGTTGCATTATTGCTGAATGTGCTTAGAAGGAGCACAGAAGGTTCTGAGCTGGCAAGATAGTTTCTCATCCTGGCTTTTATGATATTCACTGCTAGGTTGTTGCAGAAGAGGCCTGGCAGCGGCACAAAATGAGGAATGACTCTTTCATTGTCGACCTGTTCCAAGGCCAGTTCAAATCCAAGCTGGTATGCCCTGTATGCTCTAAGGTATGATTTTGTGGTTACTTTTCCCTTCTGATACCCTGGAGTGTTATTTGGATGTATTTTTCACTAGTCGCTGTGGCAGGAGCAGAGGTAGGTTCTGCTCATGCAGTTAGTAACCGGGCTGATTTTATAACAATTCTGCATAATCTTGGCCTTTGTTTTCCTTTCCCATGTCATTGTCTGGCCTGCTGTTTTGTTCTTGTTAACACTTTTGCTAGACTATTGAACACTGGCTTGAACACTGGGCACTATCTAACAAAATGAAATTCAATGGTGAAAAAACCAAGGTTCTACATTTAGGCAAGAAAAACCAAATGTACAAGTACAACATAGGTGGCACCTTGCTCAATAGTAGTAACTGTGAGAGGGACCTCGGAGTCCTAGTGGACAATCACCTAAATATGAGCCAGCAGTGTGCTGCAGCTGCCAAAAAGGCCAACACAGTGCTAGGCTGCATTAACAGAGGGACAGAATCAAGATCACGTGAAGTGTTAATACCACTTTACAATGCCTTAGTAAGGCCACACTTGGAATACTGCATCCAGTTTTGGTCACCACGATGTAAAAAAGATGTTGAGACTCTAGAAAGAGTACAGAGAAGAGCAACAAAGATGATTAGGGGACTGGAGGCTAAAGCATAGAAGGAACGG
>NW_015389347.1:178765-183225 GCF_001527695.2 Protobothrops mucrosquamatus
TATTATTATTATTATTATTATTATTATTATTATTATTATTATTATTATTATTATTATTATTATTATTATTATTATTATTATTATTATTATTATTATTATTATTATTATTATTATTATTATTATTATTATTATTATTATTATTTCCTTCTTCTGAATAGTGTCCTTTAAGCCCAGAATAATTGTTTCTATGAGATTTGCTAGTGCTCCCGATGCACATTATTTTATGCCCAGTAAAGGCTTTTATTGCTCAGGGTTTTTTTTCTACCGCAGGTATCCATCACTTTTGATCCCTTCCTGTATTTGCCAGTCCCCCTGCCCCAGAAGCAGAAAGTGCTGACGGTCTACTACTTTGCAAAGGAACCCCACAATAAACCTGTTAAGGTGAGAGAGAAAAATATATATAGCAGGAATAGCTTTTTATCTTTTATCCTTCAAATTGGATTAGCGTTGATCCTCAGGGTATCCTTTAATTCTGAAACGTCCAGGGAGTTTTTTCAATAGAAAAATCCAACCAGATTTAGTAGTGGTAAAGAACGAGATTTAATCATGGTAAATGTAAAGGATTGTCGTGTCCGATTCTAGGAGGCGGTGCTCAGCTCCGTTTCCTAACCAAAGGAGCCAGCATTGTCCGAAGACGCTTCCATGCTCATGTGTCCAGTGTGACTATACGTGCATTGAACACTGTTCCCTTCCCACAGAAATAATACCTATTTATCTACTCGCATTTGCATGCTTTCAAACTGCTAGATGGGCAGGAACTGGGCCAAGTAACGGGAGCTCACCCCATCACATGGCGCTCAGGTCTTGAACCCAGGCTGAGAGCTTTCCAACTGACAAGCTCAACATCTTAGGCCAGTGATGGCAAACCTTTTAGAGACAGAGTGCCCAAACTGCAACCCAAAACCCACTTATGCATCGTCGGGTGCCGGGTGGGTGTGGCCCATTGGCTGGATGTGGCCCATTGAGTGGGCATGGCTGCGGTGGTAATGGCAGACTGGGTGGGACTAAAAAATTCAATCAATCAGTTCCAACTTTGCAAGAACTTTTTTTTTCCCCTCAAGGTTGAAATTGGCTGATTGATTGAACTTTTTTTTTTGCACACGGCAGCAGAGGCCTAAAGCGAAAAAGTTTTATAAAACCCAGCTGAAGGCCTAGGACTGGGGTGATGGCACGGGTGCCCACAGAGAGGGCTCTGAGTGCCGCCTCTGGCACCCGTGCCATAGGTTCGCCACCACTGTCTTAGGCGCTGAGCCATTGCACCCCCTCAGTAGTGGTAGTTCTGTACATTTAAGCTAAATATGTCTCCGTGACTTAGAGAGCAAGGGTGCGGTGGCAGGGGAATTAACAGTAAGAAAGTTTGTCTGATTTAATTATGAATGAAGGATGGGAATTTCCTGATATTACAGTTGATAAGTACTTGAAGGTGTAAACTTTATCAAGGGCTTAAAAATATTTTCCATAGATGTAGATTGATGAAATGATAGAATATATTTTTAAAAATAGAACGGTATCTGTTGGACTTATATTATTATTTTAAATATGATAACTGTGTTGTAATAGAGAGAGAGAGGAAGAGCTATTTGCGATAGGGAAAAAATCAGTCTCAATGAATGATCTATTATTAAGGATACCTGAAATCCCAACTATATATTTACTAAAACGTAATTGGAGTATGACAACTGTAATTAGTAAAGCTTAAAAACAGGATATAGATTATTATAATCACATGTGATTGATGATTTTTGTTTGATTGAACTTTACCTAAAACTGTATTAATTTTAATAAGCAATATTATATTTAGGAAACAGAGAGGAAATTTTTGATAATTAATTTGAACTATATTTATATGATTTTGTCTTTGAATGATTTGACACCCTGACCACCACGTTGTGTCCTAAGCTGGAAAAAAATGGAAAAAACCAATAAAACTTTTTATTTAAAAAAAACAGTAAGAAAAAAAGAGCTGCTTTAATGCAGGGATCTTCCTCCCAGATCTGTTTCTGTCATACCTAATTAAACATCTAACCTCTTAAAAATTAAGCCAGAAGTCAACATAAAAACAGCTGACTTTGGCATGTCTCCGTCCCTAGAGAATTGAAATGCAAAATGAGAATACTAGCGATTGAAAAAAATGTCACATTTATGATTAATCTTACACTTGGAGGGAAATTGGTGCAAGATGTTCTTTCAGTGGTGTATTACCTGGGTATTGATTGTGAAATTAGGTAGTTAAATAATCAAATAAGATCATTTTTTCATATTGTGAAGCCCCAAAATATTGGAAAACAATTTGTATTGGAAAGAAGGAAACACAATTTTCAAGATGGCTTTCTCTTTCCATCCTACTATTTTCTTATAAAATATTATTAAACCTTATGTTCCTGCAAATAAAACTAGATTTGAACATAGTAATGGGATTCTTTATGTTTCTCACTGGAAATTATGAACAAAGTCTTCCAGTAAGAAATAGCTAATTATGAATATGGCAAAATTATGTCATAACAAATTTTATATATACAAAAATCTGATAAAGAATTTAATAAATTGTGGAAACTGTTTTTGGATTACAATCTTATAGGTGACTTGGCATCACAGTCAACGTTTGTTTTTTTCCCCCAATAAAATTTGAATTCTCAATTTTTAATGCTTTATTAAAACTTGCCATATTTTCCAGATTAGGCAGAAATTATTGTTACGTTTGAATCTCAGTTTATAGCTGAGTAATACTAGCTAGCTATTAGTTATTGTATATTAACCTACTTTTTATACTGGCTTAAACTGAATTGACATGTTTTAATAGGTAACTATAAATTATAATTATTTTTAAATTTTGCCCCAAAGGTAAGATGCTTATGAATATCCTTTCTATTTTTTTTCTCCCACCCCCTTTTTTATTCACTCTTGTATTGTCTTAGATTAGGTTTTGTAAAAATTAATAAATTATAATAAAAACAATTGAGGAAGAAGCTTCAAGATATAAGGGAAATAATAAACAGGCAGTGGGTTTTGTGAACACAGCTACAGCAAACGCAGGCACCATACCAGTTGTGGAGAAAGTTGTGTCCTCAGCAAGCACCCAGAAAACCAACATGAGCTGTGGTAACTGCAAAGAAATCATCCCAAAACAGCAATTTAGGGGAAGGATGTGTTGGTGAAGAGAAACTTCAGGAAAAGTCTGCCGTTGGCACCATGATTATGGCCAGTGTAGCTCATGAAGTCTCACTAGAATGGAAAACCAAATTCCTAGCTACCTGTTACTGTCACTGCTAAGGGATGAAAGTAGGTGTAGCAGGCAAGAAGAGACAAAGAAGGCCACCAGAAAGGCTAAGATGCAGTGTGTCTTCCCAAGTTCTTCCCATATCGCAGTGATGGCGAACCTTTTAGAGACCGAGTGCCCAAAAAACGGTCCCGCCCCTGCTCTGCCCCCCCATCCCCCGCCCCGCCTGCCCACAGGACCACTCACCGCCTCCAGGGCCCGCTGCAGATCACCCAGGCAGCCCAGCAGCGCTATGGCAGCCACACCCTCTGCCCGCGCCCTGCAGCATGAACTGCATGATGGGGTGTGAGAGCAGAGTCTTGTCTACGCTGCCTGACTGCCATGTCCTTGGCTGCGTTGCTCCGTGTGGGCCACGCTCGAGGGCGACTCTCCTTCAGGGGGGCTGCTGGAGAGGAGGGGGTCGCGGGGGGAGGCAAGGCTGGGGCAACGGCACGTGTGCCATAAGTTCGCCACCACTGCCATATCGTGTCTCCTTCCATCTGTGCTGTATTCCCCACAATAACACAGAAAGCAAGAATGAGCTGTGTCGTGCTATAAACGCCACTCAACTTTGCCTTCAGTAGGCCTGGAGTACCGTAATGGCATTTCATACGAAAAAGACTCTTTGGTTCTTGGAATGGTAGCTGTCAGAGGTGATTTGAATGGCAGCGAAGAAACGGACTAAGGGTTGTGGATGTTACAACATTACCACTTTAAAAAATAAGGTGTGGGCAGTGGAACTGGGGAAACCGCTAGCATGGCTGCATATACTGATGTGCCTAATATGTGCTCTCTCCCAATAGTTCTTAGTGAGCATCAGCAAGGAGAATTCGACTGCCATGGAAGTGCTAGACTCCGTATCCCATAGTGTGCGAGTGAATTCTGAGAACCTGCGTTTGGCTGAGGTGATTTACATATTTACTTATTTAAAACATGTATATAGCTACCCATTTGCAACCAGCTCTGAGCAGCTCCCATTAAACATTAAACATTTTTTTTTTTTTTTTTTTTTTTTTTTTTGGATTTATATCCCGCCCTTCTCCCGTAGGACTCAGGGCGGCTGACAATCTATTTAAAATACATACAAAACAATACAAATTTAAAATTAATTAAAAGGAATATTTAAATATTTGTCGAATTTTAAAATATAATTAAAACCCCCCTAAAAATTACCCTAGGCCAGTCCTGCAAGCTGGAATAACCA
>NW_015389347.1:184299-186415 GCF_001527695.2 Protobothrops mucrosquamatus
GGGGGGGGGGGAGCCAATTCTTCAAAGCCTTACGGAAGGCTAAAAGGGCGGCAGCCTGCTGAATCTCAGGGGGCAGAGGGTTCCATCAGGCCGAGGCTGCCATAGAAATACATGGCTTCCTGGCTCCCCTCAGATGGCAATATTTAAGGGACAGGACTGGGAGTGTGCCCCTCATTTGATGGGGTAGATGTCCCTATAGATCAGACATGTCAAACTCCGCAACGTATTGGGACAGTTTTGCCATTGCTGGCAATGGGGTGGGTGCAGCTTCTGCGTGACGCATCCGGTCTGCGGGCTGGCAGTTTGACACCCCTGCTATAAATGGTAGGACAGGTAGATGTCCTTAGGGAAAGGCGGTCCCACAGATAGTCTGGCCCTGTACCATATAAGGCTTTAAAGGTTATTACCAACACCTGGAATTGCACCTGGAAAGAAACTGGAAGTCTTGTCTCTTGTGCAACAGTTACATGGGCAAATCTAGCACACACACACCCCATTACTATGTGTGCTGTTGCATTCTGAATAAGTTAAAGTTTCTGAGTGGTCTTCAGGGGCAGTCTCCTGTAGAGCAGGAGTGCCCAACCCCTGGTCCGTGGACTGGCTCCGGGTCTACGGCATGCCAGAAACCGAGCCGCGCAAACAAGCAAAGCCCCATCCATGGGATGCAGGCAGCATGCAAAATAATGCCCCCTCCGGTCCGTGGAAAAAAACACTCCACGAAACCGGTCCCTGATGCCCAAAAAGACGAATTGAGTCTTCCTGGTATTCAGAGAGCCTCCAGGATTTTTCTTGCTCTGGATGCCGTGCTTTTTCACAGCACATGTCTCAGTTATCTAATTCAGGGTCCCCAACCCCCGGACCGGTACCGGGTTGCGGCATGCCAGCAATCGGTCCGCAGAAACAAGCAAAGCCCCATCTGTGAGATGCAAGCAGCACACAAAACCTCACGCCCTCCAGTCCGTGGAAAAACCTCTCTCCACAGAAGCCGTCCCTGGTGCCCAAAAGTTTGGGGACCTCTGATCTAATTGATGATGACATGAGCAGGTCCTCAAAATCATTAATGTTTCATGACACCTACTAATCTGACTGACAAGTAGTCTCTAGAATTCAGCTGTACATCAAGCTGCCTCATTGGTTTCAGTAACCAGCTGCCTCCACCTGTTGTTAAGGTGTTCTATGGCTTGTTGTTAGGACCCAAATGCACATTTTTTTTTCTTATTTTCTAAGATGACATGAAATTATATACTGTAGCAAAGGCTGCCCCGATCAATTCATGCTTTGTCCTGTTGCTTACCTTTTATTGGAGTTTGTTTATAAGACGAAATCATCACATAAGAGTAGGCTCCATTTCCCTTATTATAACTAAAACTGTTGGCTTTTCTCGTTCGTCTGTCATGCTTGGATATGGTATATTGGATATGGTATATTGATACGGTATATATGCAGTGAATTTCAAAAGTCCTGGGTGTAGTTACATGGCTCTACATATATATTATTTTAAAATGGGGGGAAAAGAGAATAAAAACTGGAAGTATATTTATGATCTAAAGGAAAAACAAATTTTTAAAATGTCATGGATGGATAACCTAGATCAGGGCTTTTCAACCTTTTCACCCATTGTACCACTTTTAGGATATGGCAACATCCGAGTACCACCAGTCGCCTAGCAAGGTGTCAAAAACTTGATGACAAAAAAAAAAAAAAAAAGGAAAAAAGTGATAAAGTACAGGTAGTCCTCGACTTAAAACAGTTCACTTAGTGACTGTTCGAAGTTACAATGGCACTGAAAAAAGTGCCCCCCAAGCCACAGCCGAGCAAGACGCCTGCCTGCCCACCCGGCGGCGCTCTTCCTCCTGTCTGAGGTTTCCATTGTTGTGAGCGTTTCTGTTGAGGATTGGCAGCGGGGGTGGGGTGGGAGGGTGTTTGGTTTTTATTCCCCCCATCTGCTGGGTGGTTGCAGCAGGTTTTGGTCACTTCACATGACCCTGGGACACTGTGACCGTCATAAATATGAATCAGTTGCCAAGCATCTGAATGTAAATCACAAGACCCTGGAGATGCTGCAACATTCCAGCTGATCGGCGCTTCTTCTGGGCTCAGCAGAAGCGCCAGGATC
>NW_015389348.1:0-5000 GCF_001527695.2 Protobothrops mucrosquamatus
ACCCCCAGGGGGAGAGCCTTCTCTGTGGAAGCTCCTGCCCTCTGGAATGACCTACCCCCCGACCTACGTACAGTTGCGGACCTGCGCCTTTTTCACCGAGCCCTGAAGGCCCATCTATTCCGTGCGGCCGGCCTGGCGTAGTTTGGATTGTGTTTCAGTGCGGGGTTTTGTATGGGTGTGTTTTTAGAACAGGCCTATTATTCAATTCGATTTTAAAACAGAAATTATTTATTTATTCGTGGTTTTTAGTATCGCCTGTTCACTGCCCTGAGTCCCGCAAGGGAGATAGGGCGGTATATAAATTTAATAAATAAATAAATAAATAAATAAATCTTCGCCAAGTCTTTACTGCTCTCCCAAAGGATGGATAGGTGGTCGGGGCCCAGCACCCCAAAAGAAAATTGAAGTTTTAAGAGACTTGGTTTAATGTCATGGTTCCGACAGACAGAGATGAATAAAGCAGAACTCCGAGGCTTGAAAGTTCCTCAAAGAACATGTTTATTAGTTACAAAGTATCGGCATGGTCAAAAGTGAAACCAAGTCTGAATACACAAGTAACAATTGCCCAATTACAAAGTTAAAGGTCCCACCCACAAAACTGTGCAAGCAACTACGTTCCCCAATATACTTATTTGGTGGGCTTTTTATGCAACACCCAGTCCCTAGCCTTGGGAGCAGCAGATGACCTTGGTTCCCATGGGACAGAAGATTATTTTGACTAATGAAGCACCCCCCCCCCCTCCGTTCTATGTGGCAACCTAGAATGAGAAGAAAAAATGGCTGCAGCCATGCTCATTGTAGAGTTGATATGCAACACAGAATGGAAGGGGGATTTCCATTTAATGAGGATTTCATAGATGTCACTTAATGTGATAAGGGAAGTTGTGATGTCCTAAAAGCTGAGAAGAATATATAGATACACACACACACACACACACACACACACACACACACACACCATTGGAAGTAAAACTCCCAGAGTGCAAATACCATGCATTGTATGAGGTAACACTTTATAAGCAGCAGGCCCACACATCCAAAAATAACTATCCTTTGTAGTTTCTCTGGCTTGTAGCACATTAGAGACCTTAAAAATCAACAAAATTGCTTGTGACATTGGGAGACTTGCAATACATGCAATAAGCATTACCCATATCAATTAAAAAAGGTAAACATCCAGACATTTAGATCCCTTCCAAGATGATGGCAACAGAGGAAGCATGGTTACATCATGGGGAGAAAAGTTGCTATTAAACTAAGTCAAAATGGTAGGAGGAGAGGTGGAGAGGGAAAGATAAGTCATAGAAAAAGAAAAAAGACTGGAGAAGGGAAAAGGAGAGGAAAGGCTGGAGAAATTAGGAGGAAAACACCAACAAGGGCAGTGGCCTACAGCGAATTTGCCTGCTGAGAGAAACCCAGCTGCACCCGAGAGGCCTACCCAAGAGACTGGAGGCCCATAGAAGTGAGGTGAGTGGAGAGGCGAAACAACTGCGGGCAGCAAAACGAACCGGCAGAGAACAAAGAGGCAAGCCGGTGAATGATTGGGGCCAGCTGTGGAGCAGAGAGGAGAATCAGCTGTGAGGCAGAGAGGCGAGCCAACTGAGGGCAGCGCAACTACCGGCAGAGAACAAAGAGGCAAGCCAGTGAGATAGCAGAGCAGGGAGGAGAGCCGACTGTGGAGAGGAGAGGCGAGCTTAATGTGGACCATCTCTAGGCGGTCCTGTTTGCTGGAGAAAGCAGCACACCGGCACGATGGACCAGCAAATGGGAGCAACGTGGCTGCGGAGTAAAGACCAGCAGCAGCGCAGCAGGGAGGAGAGCCAGCAGCAAGGGGCAGTACAGCGAACTAGAGCCTGAGAGCAGTGCATAGGGCAGTGTGGAAAGCAATGGTGGAGCAACGGTGGAATCTGAGGCTGTCGTTGGTGGTGGAGCATTGCAGCACAGCAGACCAGTGGACTGGTGACCACAAATGGCAACAGAACAGCATGGCAGACCAACAGTTGGGGGGGGGGGAACGGCAATGACATGAACTGAGAAAAGCAGGGAGAGGTGAATAGCTGGTAGAAAAGCAGAAAGAGTTGAATAGCCAGTAGAAAAGAAGGGAGAGCTGAATACCTGGTAGTGGCAGACAAAAACTAGGAAGAGAGGCTAAAAAAAGAGAAAAAAACAATTACAGAACACAAGGCAAAAAATAAAAGCCAAGTAGACAATAGCAAGTACAGAACATATAAAGGTAGAGAAGAAGGGGATAAATAAAGCTCACAAGAAGGCAGGGAGGAAAGGGATAATTATAGAACATTCCAGGACAGGATAAGTATGAACTTTGCATGCCCCACTCAATGCTGAAAATGTTAAAATTTGACATTTTAAATGAACTGCTAGAACTTTAAATTTTTAAACTAGACATTTTTCCTTAAATCTTGAAAATGTTAAATGATCTGTTAGACCAGGGGTAGGCAACCCAAAACACTCAAAGAGCCACTTGGACCCATTTCCCACCGAAAACAAAACACTGGGAGCCGCAAAAACCCTTTTGATATCTAAAATGAAGATAACACTGCATATTGTCACGCTCGTCCGATAGCGTCCTGGGAGGAAAGGAAGAGCAGGAACGCGGGTACGTGGTGCAAGCAAGGTTGTTTAATTCCTAGCCAAAACAAAGTCAGCACTGGGAGTGGTTTGCTCCCAGTGCTGTATATAGACATACCACGCCCCTTCACCCCGCCCCCAGTAGCAAACCACCATCCGCCCTCTGTCCATAACTGGCCTCGTAGTCCAGACACGCCCTTCCTTGGGATCAGCCACGCCCTGCTGGTCTTCCAGTCGACCGTTCGCACGCTGCACCATGCTGCTCTCTTCCTGGACGGCTCCCTGGTTGCTGCAGCCCTGTCCGGCCCGTGTGGGCCTTTCCACAGTTGCTGGGACTCCCCTGCTGTGTCTGCTGGCTTGCGGGAGCTTGTTGTGCTGGCCGGCCTTTTCCTCAGCATCCGCGGCCTTCCACACCCCCCCGGGGCTTCCAGCGGTCGGTGTCAGCGGTCACGCCTGGCTGCCGGCAGATGGCTGCTTTCCCCGGGGTCGTGCGGCGTCTACGGCAAGCGCCCGGCCTTCCAGCTGATGACGGGGTGCCACGCCGCCCAGCTTCTCCCCTGCTCCCGGCTGCGCCGCCCAGGCTCTCTCCGGCCCGAACACGGTAGGCGGTGGCGCAGGGAATGGAAGGGAGGGGGGAGGGGCGTCAGGCCGTCGGAAGGGCGCCGCGCCACCCGGCCTCTCTCCTGTACTCGGCCGTGCCGGCCAGGCCTTTCCCGGCCCGAGCATAGTCGGTGGCAACGCGGGGAACGGAGGGGAGGGGGGAAGGCCGTACCTGAAGCTCTGCGGTGCCGGGGCGGCGCCGACGGTCAGCTGGGCAGCTGCGGCGGCGTGTGGCTGTTGCGGGCTTTGCTGCACCCCCCCACCGGTGGATGACAAGCCCCGCGGGGCTTGACATGCGGCCCCCTCTACCACGGTTCCTCCTGGAAGGGAAAACAACTTGGGTGAACACATGCTGCCACATGCCGTGGCACCCGGCTTCCCTGGGTGTCTGTGGTGGAATGCCCGTACTAACCGGGGGGCATGGACGTCCCCCTCCCCAACCCATGAGGCCTCGGAGAGGGGGTACCCTTTCCACCGGAGGAGATACTGCACCCGTCCACGGTGAGTTCGGGAATCAAGCACCTCCTGCACTTCGTACTGTGACCCGGTGACTGGCCCCGGCGCGGTCGACGGCGGTGGGGCCCCAGAGGCCAGTTTTAGCAAGCTCCCGTGAAACCCGGGATGTACTTTTCCCAAGAACGGGGGCAACCACAGCCATACGGTCACCGGGTTGAGTACCTGGACTATTTGGAATGGTCCTATGTATTTGGGACTTAGTTTCTTGCAGGGCACCCGCAGCCGGAGGTACTTAGTTGACAGGTACACCCAGTCCCCCACCCGGAAGGGTTTGTGCTCTGCCCTCTTTTTGTCAGCCTGTGCCTTCACCGCTGCCTCGGCTTGTCGTAGGGCATCCTTAACCTTATCCCACAGCTCCACCACCCGTGTCACCCATGTCTGTGAGGTATGTGGTGTGACCTCCCCCTGGGGCCATTCAGGGATGGGAACAAACTCCACCCCATGCACCACCTGGAACGGGGTAAACCCGGTGCTGCTATGCACGGTGTTATTGTACACCACTTCAGCAAATGGTAGGAGGTCCACCCAGTCGGTTTGCTGGTAGGTGACATAGCTGCGGAGGTAGCGTTCTACCATGGCATTCGCTCGTTCCGCCGCTCCGTTGGTGCTGTGGTGATATGCTGAACTGAGACCCTGGGACGTTCCAAGGAGCTGAAGGAAATCACGCCAAAAGCGTGCGGTGAACTGCACCCCTCGGTCTGAGATGACACGTCGGGGTGCTCCGTGCAGACGGTAGACATGCTGAAGGAAAAGTCGCACCAGCCGTTGCGCCGAAGGCAGACCCTTGCAGGGAACGAAGTGAGCTTGCTTCGAGAACAGGTCGATAACCGTCCAGATCACAGTGTGGCCATGGCTGTTTGGCAGGTCGACAATGAAGTCCATGGTGATCTCCTCCCACGGCTGGGTCAGATCGGCTACTTTTTGCAGTAAGCCCATCGGCTTTCCAACGCGGGGCTTCGTAGTGGCACAAACGTGACAGGCCCTCACGTACGCCTCCACCTCTGGCTTCAACCTGGGCCACCAGAATTGACGCCGTACCAGATGTAACGTCTTTAAGAACCCGAAGTGGCTGGCCTGCTTGGCGTCGTGGCACCGTTGGAGGACGGTGTTCCGTAGAACCTCAGGAACGTACAGCTTGTCGCCCTTCCAAGCCACCCCGTCTCTCTCTGTCAACAGGCCCGGATGGTCTCGTAGGCAGACGTCACCCAGCATAGCTGCCCGCAAATCCGGCAATGCCCCATCCGCCACCATACGTGGGGCTACTCGTGCTACCCGTTGGCTATAGGGTGGCATGA
>NW_015389348.1:10687-24607 GCF_001527695.2 Protobothrops mucrosquamatus
ATTTCATTCTTTGACAAAGTTACTAAATTAGTAGACCAGTGAAATGCTGTGGACATAGTATACTTAGACTTCAGCAAGGCATTTGACAAAGTAGATCACAACCTACTTCTTGGTAAGCTAGAAAAAAGTGGGATAGATAGCATCACCATCAGATGGATTTGTAACTGGCTGACAAACCGTACTCAATGAGTAGTCCTTAATGGTACTATGTCTACATGGAGGGAAGTAAGGCTCTTCAATATCTTCATAAACGACTTAGATGAGGGAATAGAAGGGGAACTTATCACATTTGCAGATGACACTAAGCTGGCAGGAATAGCCAACACCCTAGATGATAGGCTCAAGATCCAGATGGATCTTGACAGACTTGAACACTGGGCCCTATCTAACAAAATGAAATTCAATGTAGAGAAAAGTAAAGTCTTACACTTAGGCAAGAAAAACCAAAAGTACATATATAGATTGGGTGAAACCAGGCTTAATAGCAGTAATGTGAGAGGGATCTTGGAGTCTTAGTGGACAATCAATTAAACTGCATTTCTTTTCTTCTTTTTTCTCTCAGCTGAGATACTTTTTTTTTCTTTTAAGCTGAGATTTTGTTTTACTTTGCAAATTTCATTCATCTGTCATTTTCAATACATCTGTGGATTACAAACTATATCAAGAGGGCAGCATCAAGATTAGCTATAGGAGGGAACAAAAAGAGAACTTGAATTCATAGAACAAAGAGGTAAGAGGTGGCCCAGCTGAGAGGTGGCTTGGCTGAGGGGCAGCCTGGCAGCCCAACTGAGAGGTGGTCCAGCTGAAAGGTGGCCTAGCTGAGGGGCGGCCTGGCAGCCCAACTGATAGGTGGCCCAGCTGAGAGATGGCCCAGCTGAGAGGCAGCCCAGTGTTCCAACTGAGAGGTGGCCTAGCAACCCATCTGAGAGAAGGAGAGACAGCTGAGATAAGAGATGGCGAGGCAGTCCAGTGACCCAGCCTGATACCTGAGTGGAGCCAGTGTGGTGCAAATGGAGGCCACTGAGCAGTGGTGAAATGGAGCTAGGTGGCAGAAGAACAGAAGCTGTGAGCAGCACAGCAGACCTTGAGCAACAGCGGTGCTAATCTTGCTGGTGGCAAGTGCCATCTACAGGGCTTTTCAACCAGTGGTACGGGTACCACCTGTGGTACATTGGCACCTGGCAGGTGGTACGCGACCATCCTAGAAAAGTGGTAGCTGGGGAGGGGAATGAGCTGAACCGGTGGCAGCACTGCACAAGCCTGAGCAAGAGATGGCTGGGGCTGCAGGGCTGCCAGGGCTCAGCGGAAGCACCAGGATCAGTGCCGCTTTCCAGCTGATCGGCGCTTCTTCGGGGCTGTCAGGGCTCAGTGGAAGCGCCAGGATCAGCGCCAGGCTCCAGCTGGAGCTCGGCGCTGATCCTGGCGCTTCTCCTGAGCCCAGAAGAAGCGCCGATCAGCTGGAAAGTTGCAGCATCTCCAGGGTCTTGTGATTTACATTCAGGTGCTTGGCAACTGATTCATATTTATGATGGTCACAGTGTCCCAGGGTCATGTGAAGTGACCAAAACCTGCTGCAACCACCCAGCAAATGGGGGGGAATAAAAACCAAACACCCCCCACCCCACCCCCACTGCCAATCCTCAACAGAAATGCTCACAGCAATGAAAACCTCGGACAGGAGGAAGAGCGCCACCGGGTGGGCAGGCAGGTGTCTTGCTCGGCTGTGGCTTGGGGGGCACTTTTTTCAGAGCCATTGTAACTTTGAACAGTCACTAAGCGAACTGTTGTAAATCGAGGACTACCTGTACTTTATCACTTTTTTCCTTTTTGGGGGGGGGGGTCATCAAGTTTTTGACACCTTGCTAGGCAACTGGTGGTACTTGGATGTTGCCATATCCTAAAAGTTGTACAATGGGTGAAAAGGTTGAAAAGCCCTGATCTATAAAACATTTTATATAAGTTTTCTTTATAAGAAATTNAGAAATTTATAATTTCTTTCCCACAAGTTTTGCCATTTCTCTAAATGTATATTATATCCAAAATTCTTTGCCCACATTATCATTGTTTCTTTTACTTGTTCATCTTCCATTTTCAAATTCAATAAAAAGTTATACATTTTCTTAATTAGTTTTTCATCAGAGGTTAATAATATCTGATCAAACAAGAACTGCTCTCTGTAAAATCCATACAATTTAACATCTTTATCATATCTCACTTGCATTTGTAAATATGACCACCGTGATAGATCAATACCCTGATTTTCCATCTCTTGTTTAGATTTTAAGTTCCCTTCAGAATTTAGAATATCTTTATATGTCCATATTTTCTCAAGACTGACTAAATTTGGATTTACAAACGCTTCCATTGCTGAAAGCCATCCTGGAATTTTTAAGTATATTTTACATTTTATTTTTTCCCATGTTGGTAGTAATGCATTTCTTATATAGTGGTTTTGAAAATATTTATGAATTTTATTTTTCCCATACCATAAGAAAGCATGCCAACCGAGTTGTAAGTCATGTCCCTCCAAATACAACAAACTTTTATTTCTAAGAATTATCCATTCTTTTACCCATGTTAATACTGATGCTTGATAATATAAAACCCACTCTGGCAAGCCAAAACCTCCATTTTCCTTAGCTTCTTGTAACATTTTCAATTTAATTCTAGCTTTCTTTCCTTGCCAAATAAATTTTAAAATTAGGGAATTTAAATCTTCAAAGAATTTTTTCTCCAGTTTTATAGGTATCGTTTGAAATAAAAACAGTATTTTTGGTAATATATTCATTTTCACCATAGCAATTCTTCCTAACATTCACAGTTGCAGATTTTTCCATTTTTCCAAGGCAAGTTTTATTTGGTTCAGTAATTTTATATAGTTATCTTCTTTTATCGTTGAACATCTTGCTGTCAAATATATTCCCAAGTATTTAACATTTTTTAACTATTTGTAATTCTATTTTTTCTGGCATTTGTTTTTTGTTTTTTGTTTATCTTGTAGATTTTTAACTATCACTTTAGTTTTTTCTCTGTTTATCTTCAGTCCTGCTATCTCTCGAAACTGTTCTACCTTTTCCAATAATTTAGGAATCATCTCTAAAGGTTCCTCTAGGATAAATACCAAGTCATCTGCAAATGCTTGCATTTTAAAAGTTTCACCTTTTATTTCCAGTCCTTTAATTTCTGGATCTTGTCTAATATTTCTGTTTAAAACTTCCAAAGTTAAAATAAATAACAGTGGAGATAGTGGATGTTATGTCCTGTGCTGTGATTGACACAGCAGGTGCAGGAAGCTGCAGAGAGACCCGGGCAGACCATGTGGCTGCCCTGGCCAGACAGGCTGTCTCCAGCCTATTGCGCATGCGCAAGGCGGGAAAGATACGTTGCATTGATTGGTTGATGCTACTCCCTGCAAGGGGGTATAAAAGAGGTCTGCGCCATTTTGTGTTGTTCTGTTGGAGATTAAATAAAGAAGCAACTGTTGTGACTCCTGCCTCGTCTCAATGCCTTACCAATGCACAGAACAGAACAGTGGACATCCTTGTCTTGTGCCTTTTCTTATATCGAAATTCTCTGTGTAGTCTCCATTTACAATCACGTTTGCTGTTTGTTTATGATATATTGTCTTGGACATATTTATAAAATTTTGTTCCAAGTCCATTGTTTTTAGTTGTTGAATCATAAATTGCCAGGAAACATTATCAAATGCCTTTTGGGTGTCTAAAAATACTAGTGCCAATTGTTTCCCTGGATGCATTTCATAATATTCCAATATGTCCATTATAGCTCTTAGGTTATTTTTTATTTGTCTCTTTGGTAGAAATCCATTTTGATCTGGATGTATAAATTCAGTCAGAAATCTTTTCAGTCTCTCAGCTATTATTGAAGTAAAGATTTTATAGTCCAGATTTAGTAATGATATCGGTCTGTAATTTTTTATCTGAGTCAAATCTGAGTCCTCTTTTGTTATCAAAGTAGTATTTGCTTCTGTCCATTTGTTTGGGAGTTTAGCCTCCAATAAAAGTTCATTACACACATCTTTAATAGAGAAAAGACTAAAATGTTAGTGAAAAACCTAACCGAAAAACAGAAAAGGAAATTAGAAGAGAATCTGGAATTGCAAATTGTAAAAAAGATCAAATATTTAGGAATCTGGCTTACCACAAGGTGTTCCTCAATAAAAGAAGATAACTATAAAAAATTGATACTACAAATGAAAAAAGATTTTGAGACCTGGGGGAAATTACAATTATCATTATTAGGCAGGATTGCATTGATTAAAATGAATACATTACCAAGATTATTATATTTATTCCAAACAGTCCCGATAAAATTGGAGAAAATCTTTTTTGAAGAATTAGATAAAATAATACATAAATTTATTTGGTCGGGCAAAAAAGCACGGATAAACATGAAAACACTACAAGATAGTAAAAGTAGAGGTGGACTTGGGCTCCCAAAATGGGAAATTTATTATCAAGCAGCTGGACTACTCTGGATCAAAGATTGGATAAACCTAGACAATAAAAGGGTTTTAACGATTGAAGGGCATGACTTACAGGCTGGCTGGCATGCCTTTTTATGGGGGAAACACAAGAAAACACACACATACTTTTATCAACACCAGATAAGAGATGCGCTGATTCGGACGTGGGAAAAAGTTAAAAAAAGACGTTATAGGAAAATCCCAAATTGGATTTCACTGATGGAGGCGATGATCCACCCTAACACCTTGGATAAGAAAAAGATGATTAGATACAAAGAACTATTAGATAACCAAGGAAACCTTAAATCAAGAGAAGAATTAGAAGAACAAGGAATAATCATAGATTGGTGGCCATATTTACAGATCCAATCTAAACATAGTAAGGATATGGAAGAGCACAGAATAAGCCAGACCCCACATCAATTGGATAAAATTTTAACAGTTAAGGAAGGAAAATTTTAAACAAAAACCTATAAATATTTATTAGAGGTAGATCTGGAGGAAGAAATAGTGAAAGGGCCAATGATAGCACGGGCACGAAATGTGGGCCGAAATATAAATCTGGAAGAATGGGAAAGATTATGGAACATAAATTGTAAACTGACACTGTCAACTGCATATAGGGAAAATGAATACAAAATGTTCTATAGATGGCATTTAACACCGGCGAGATTGGCCAAAATGTACAAAAACATGAATCCAGAATGCTGGAAATGTAAAAATAAGGAAGGAACATTCTGTCACATGTGGTGGCTGTGCCCTAAAGCAAAGAGCTATTGGGAGCGGATAAGGAACTGGATACAGGAGATAACTAAGGTGCAAATTGAATTCAAACCTGAACTATTTCTTTTGGGTATAATAAATTTAAAGATGGAAAAACAACTCCAATAAATCATTATACATATATTGACAGCAGCCCGCATAGTATATGCCCAGTGTTGGAAGGGTGAAAACATACCTACAAACGATATGATTATATACAAAATTCTTGAATGCGCGGAAATGAATAAACTTACGCTAGAATTAAAAGACAAGGAGGCAACAGAATTTTATGAAATATGGAACAAATGTTATGATTGGCTAGAACAAAAAAAGAAAAAGACATGATTACTGATGTAAATAAATTGTAAATAATATATATGAGATGTATAACACAGTTCTGTTAAGGGAAAAAATGTATTTTTCAGTTTTATTTTTGTTGTATAGTGAAAAAAGGAAAAATAAAAAAACAAATTTAAAACAAAGTTCATTACACACATCTTTCAACGGTGCACTTAGTGTATCTTGTAGAAATTTGTACAACTCTGCCGGTAGCCCATCTGGTCCTGGTGTTTTTTCATTTTTTGGTCTTCTTATCGCCTCTGTCAGTTCCATCATTGTTATTTTCTCATTTAACATGGTTTTAAAGTTTTCTGGAATTTTTGGTAAATTATTTTTTTCCATATATTGAATCATTTTCTCCCATGAAGTTTCTTCCATTTCATACAGTTTCTCATAATATTCTTTAATTATCTTTTTATTGCTTCATTTTTAAATTGTAAACAGCCTTTTTCATCTACTAAGTTGTTTATCAGTTTTTTCTCCTTCTGTTTTTTAAGTTTATAAGCTAGCCATCTTCCTGGTTTATTTGCATTTTCAAAAAAAATTGTTTTGCTCTTTTAATTTGCTGTGCCAGTTTTTCTGATTCTATTAAATTTAATTTATGTTTTGTTATTTCTATTTGTCTTTTCAGTATTTTCTTTTGTGGATTTATTTGTAGTTCTAATTCTAATTTTTTGAATTCTTCCCTTAACAGTACATATTTTCTTTGGTTTTTTTTCGCCGTTTATGTTATAGCTACACCTCTAAAGTATGCTTTGGCTGTATCCCATACATTTTGTAATGTTGTATCTTCTTTTTTATTTTCTTTGAAAAAAAGCTCCATTTCTTTTGTTGCTAATTCTATAAATTCTTTCTCTTTTAATATAGATTGGTTCAAGGTCCATCTTAATTTTTTCTGTATTCCTTTCCATGTCATTTTTAAAGGGTTATGGTCTGCCCAAGTGCCTAATTCTATCTCAATCTCCTGCATATTAGTTCTTAATTCAGGTGTCATCCAAATCATGTCAATTCTGGACCAATGTATATTGTAGTTTTTCTGGATTAGTTTCTCTCCAAGTATCTTGTACACCAATTTTCTCTATCATGTTAAAGAAAGTCTTAGGTAATCTTTTTCTTCCTTGTTTTCCTGTTTTGCTACTTTTATAATCTAATGTCGCATCTACTATTGCATTAAAATCCCCTACTAGACAACTGTTTTGATATTCCATTTCTGCTATTTTTCTATGAAGATTTTGATAAAATTCTTCTTGTTATTGTTTGGTGCATATATTACTACCAAAAGTATCTGGTTTTGATTTAAAAATATTTCTACCATCACAATTCTTCCTTCTTCATCCGAGTAAATCATTTTAGAATCTATTGTCTCTTTAACATATACAGCTACTCCTCTTTTTTGTTGTTGTGCTGATACATGGTAGAGTTTCCCAATTTTGGGGTATTCCAAAAGCTTATAGTATTGTTTTTTTATATGTGTTTCTTGCAGACAGATTATATCAATATTTAATTTCTGCAATTTTTAAAAAAATCTTTTCCTTTTTGATGGAGAATTCAATCCATTTATATTCACTGAAAAAAATCCATTTTCCTTCTACATCCACATAGAGAGAAGTAAGCAGTGGGGTACCACAAGGCTCCATCTTAGGCCCAGTACTCTTCAATATCTTCATAAACGACTTAGATGAGGGAATAGAAGGGGAACTTATCAAATTTGCAGGTGACACTAAGCTGGCAGGAATAGTACCAGGGTGGTACTTTGGCACCTGGCAGGTGGTACGTGATCATCCTAGCCAAGTGTAGTGGGGGAGGGGAATGAGCTGAAGCGGCACTGCCACACAAGCCTGAGGGAGAGACAGCTGGAACTGCAGGGCTTGGCAGAAGCCCCAGGATTGGCGCACACTTCTGTAGAGCTGCAGGGGCGAGACAAAGGCCCCAGGATCAGAAGGGAATAGGAGGAGGGGGGGGAGAGACGAGCGGATATAAAACAGACATGTCAAACGCATGGCCCGCCGAGACCCCCTGGAGACAGTGAGGGGCCACCACCGCCGCCTCAGCCCCGGTCCCTGGGCAAGCACACAGGTGGCAGTGAAAAACAGGAAAGAAATGCAGCTGGAGAGGGGTCACCTGTGAGGAATAAACAAAGGCACCATCAGCTGGAGGTGACCAGCAATTGGCCCTCGCCCACTTCACACACCCGCCTTTGTGGGCTCCAGGGAGAGGATGCCACGAGCGGAGCGAGAGTCCACATTATCTGCATGACATCACCCAGCCCCCAGCCTGCCTGGTTTCAGCAGCGGTGTGCTCTCCTCACAGCGCAGAGAAGCTGGGCCAGGTGAGGTACAGCAGCGCGCTCTCTTCAGCACTGAGAAGCTAGGCCAGGTAAGGCGAAGCTGATGAGAACTGAACCTGCCTGGGCACCCATATAGCAGACGGCGAGCGTATGGGGCCTGGGGTCGCAAGTGACTGTCTTGCCCCGCAGGCTGACCGCATTCTGAGTGCTTCCCTTTCCACTCAAAATGCGGTCAGCCTGAGGGGCAAGACGATCACCCGGGATGCCAGGCCCTGCACGCTCACCTCCTGGGCGAGCGCCCAGGCAGGTTCAGCTTCTCGTCAGCTGCGCTTTGCCCAGCCTGGCCTCTCTGCGCTGTGAGGAGAGCACGCCGCTGCCTGCCGAAATTGGGCAGGCTGGCGGCTGGGTGGCATTGTGCAGGTAATGTGGACTCTCACTCCGCTTGCGGCGTCCCCTTCCCTGGAGCCTACAGAGCCGGGTATGTGAAGTGGGCCAGGACCAATTGCTGGTCACCTCCAGCCTTTCTTCATTCCTCACGGAGGGTGACCCCTCCCCAGCTGCGTTTCTTGCCTCTTTTTCTCCCTCATCACAAATATCTTCCCACCACTCTGCTCTTAAGGCTGTGCAGCTCTTGCCCAGGAATTTACAGTGGCCTTTCAAGACTGTGGACATTGTTTTCCGGAGTAACTCTGGGGACATCATTTCTCTTTGCTAAATCCCTCTCTTGCCTTCCTTTTGGTGGCTTCCTGGTGCTTTCAGAGGAGATGTTGCTTCTCTTCACTAATCTACCTTCTCAGTAAGCTCTTACCAGCTCTCCTCGGCTTGGCCAGAGTGAGCACAGCAGCAGCAGCCTCAAGGAGGAGGTAAGCGCAGCCAGGAGACCCCTTGGGGAAGTGGGGCTGGGTTGGGCTGCGGGGTCCTGGTACCCTGGGAGCTCGAGAGATGGGCTGGGTGTTTGCCCTCTGCTTCCCAGGGCTCTGGGCAGCCCGCTCCACCGTCTGGGAGTCCCCCGCATGGCCCAAGAGGGACAGCGAGGCTCCTCCAGTGGACCATTCTCTGGCGCCCACCCCAGTTGCACCCCCCTCCACCAGAGACCCCCGGAGACCCCCACAGCCCTGCCTGCACCCCCCCACAGGCACCCCCTGACCTGAGCGACATTGAGCCAGCCACACACACCCTGGCAACGCCCCCACACTCCCCGACAGTAACCACAATGCTAATTCGGCCCTCAATGAAATCGAGTTTGACATCTGCGATATAAAAGGAGGGGGGAGAGAGGAGAGGATATAAAAGGAGGGGGGAGAAATTTGTTAAATGAGTTTTGCCCCATTTTATGACTTTTCTTGCCACATTTCTTAAGTGAATCACTGCAGTTGTTAAGCTAGTAACATGGTTGTTAAGTGAATCTGGTTTCCCCATTGACTTTGCTTGTCAGAAGGTTGCAAAAGGGGATCACATGACCCTGGGACACTGTGACCATCATAAGTATGAATCAGTTGCCAAGCATCTGAATGTAAATCACATGACCCTGGAGATGCTGCAACAGTCATAAGTGTGAAAAATGGTCATAAGTCACTTTTTTCAATGCTGTTGTAACTTCAAACAGTCACTAAGAAAACTGTTGTAAGTCAAGGACTACTGTACTTTATCAGTTTTTTCCTTTTTTTTTTTTGGGTCATCAAGTTTTTTACACCTTGCTAGGCGACTGGTGGTACTCAAATATTGCCATATCCTAAAAGTGGTACAATTGGTGAAAAGGTTGAAAAGCCCTGTGATAGACATCTCAGAGAAGAAGATTAGCTCCAAGCTAATCTACAACTTTTAATAGAACAACTTTGGGACTTTTTTTCATGGATATTAACAAGGTTGAGAATTTCTTGAAGAAAAGAGAGTTGATAGACATTCCTGAGATGAAAAAGATTTTATTCTATGAAGACAAGCTGGAGGGAGTGACTTAAATTTAATAAGTCAATTAGACCTAGGGTGGATTTTTATAAGTCTGACATATGTATTGAAAGAAAGCTTTAATGTAGTACTGTATTTATAAAATGAGTTTGTAAATGTTTGTTTTCTGTACTTTTATATAATGTTTGAATAATTCCCAACGTTTGTAAAATATCGATCAAATTTGAAAATATGAATGGTTAGAAGAATCTTTAAAGAGAAGAAAAAGTTTTTATTCCATGAGGATAAATTTGAGGGAGAGATTTAAATCCAATGAGCTAATTGGAGTTAGTTGGATTTTTATTGGTGTGATATATATAATTGAAAAAAAGGTTCAATATAGTTTTGGGTTTGGGGTTTATAAAGTGGGTTTGAAAATGAAGGGTTTTTTCCCCCTTTATATATAATGCTTGAGTAATTTTTAAAGTCTGTAAAATATCATTGAAAGTGAATTTTAATGTAGGTTAAGAGGAAGTTTAAAAAGTAAAGTAAAAACAAGATGTATTAGAATTTATTGATTTTAGAAATGCTTTTAAAGAAAAGTTAACTGTTTTAAAATTTAGAAAAAGTGTTTTCTCCCTTTAGGTTTAAAAATTTGAAATAACATAGGGAATTCTTTTAATATAAATTATGACAGTCTATAAAGATTAATCAGGAAACAGAATCATATACTGTACTATTCCACACAGCAAAGAAAAACAGAGATGGTTAAATTGATTATTTTATCCAAAGAGGAGAATATATTTACTGTAATTTTGTTTCTATTTAGAAATCGCTTCCAGATTTTCTGCTTGCAATAAAAAAATGAAACTTTGATTTTGTTTTTGCTAATTAGATAGGTTTGTTGTTATAGAAATGGCTAGTATATACTATTGTGTAAAAGTAAAAAGTTGAGTGTCAAGCTTGAAGCGCGTGCACAGTATTGCTGCCATTACTGCTTCTTAGCTTGCCAACGCACTCGGGGGGCGGAGAGGGGGGGAAATGGAATGCAGACTCCCGACAACAAGAAAACCAACCATGTGAACCAAGGACGTTTCAACAGGTGTCTGTCAACAAAGAAAGAAACTTTCCCATAACAATATTTTAACACTTGGTTGGACAATGTGACCTGCACTAATAGGGGGAGGGAGAATTCTATATTTTAATTATAGCAGTTTGCGCAGGAAATAACCAGAGCTGGTTTTGCTTTCAATTGTGCCAAAATGATGTATTCAATAAAGTTTTGCACAAAGAGATTGGATTGTCTCATTGGTGCTTAGTTGGTTAGGTTCGTTAGTTGGAACCTTGACATTAAACCAGCTCTGCCTTGAAGCAAATATAACCCAGGAGTCCTGAGCTCCTACAGCCTGTACAGTTACCTCCGGAAGAGCTGTGAAGACTCAGGAGAAGATGGCCAGGGTGGAATGTAAAGGAGAGCAGGCGGCCAAGACAGGGATGAGACTGGTGAAGGAGACCCCAACTACAGGTCAAGTGGACTCGGTACCCAGATGACGGTGACCCGCCCGAAGGAGCAAGTGGAGAAGACCAGGCGGGAGGAGACCGGAGTGGCGGGGGGCTCTGCCAGATGGGAGTAGAGCTGTGGTGGGACGTCGTGCTGAAGGCAGATGAGGTTGAGTTCCCTCTGATCTCTCCAGGGGTGATGTTCACCCAGGAGTTGAAATGAAAGGGAAAGAGAGCAGCAGATTGGGAAGAACTGGTGGAGTGGTGTTACCTGGCAGTTTGCTGCAGCCCATCGGTCAAGCAGCTGCGGGAGCAATTCAGTGGATTGGAGGTGTAGGGGATGGAGCTGGTATGAAGAAAGGAGCAGCCTTCTGGCACAGTGTCAGCCAAACCTCAGCAACCATTCTGGCTCCATTGCCACCACCGACAGAAAACAGGACCCGCTGCAACTGGGGGAATGGCCAGCCCCCTGCAGACCACCACCACCCTACCCAGGGCAGGGAGCCATTGGAGCCCAGCCACGTGGAGCCACTGGCCAGCCACTGCCACAACCAGCAGCTGCCAGCGCCCAGCCATGGCCTCTCCCTTACAGAGTGAGGTGGCCGCAGGGATATTGGGCTGGCCCAGGGGTTCTGGAGACTCCACCAATCAAGACCACATTCTATGGGAGCCCAGAGAAATTGACATTCTTCCTGAACAAGATGTGGGCACACCTGGATCGGTATAGACCGACATAAACCGACGACACGGCTTGTGTAAATGCCATTGTGGCAAATCTCAAGGGAGAAGCAGCAGAGTCAGTGATGGCCCTCCATGACGAGGGAGCCCCCGAGTCAGGAGACCCTGATGCATTCCTGAGGGAACTCAGGGCCAGATTCAGGGCCAACACACAGGTCAGGCGAGCGGAGTCTGAGATCTGCTTCATCAAGCAGATGTTATTTAATTCGATTTTAGAACAGAAACTATTTATTTATTATCGTGGTTTTTAGTATCGCCTGTTCACCGCCCTGAGTCCCGTAAGGGAGATAGGGCGGTATATAAATTTAATAAATAAAAATAAAATAATAAAGCAAAGGAGTAGACCGGTAACAGAATACATTTGTGAATTCCAGAGACTGGCAGGGAAGTTGAGATACTGGCTGGAACAGCTCTTGGTCTACTACTTCTGAGAAGGCCTAAACAGAGAATTATACCACACATGCCTGCCCCAAGGAATACCAGTGTCAACACTGCTAATATTGGATATTCTTGCTTTGACAAAATATGCAGAACTGTCTGGTATTTTTAGAGTTAACTTAGATGATGCTGGGAGGGGAGGAGAAAGAATGTGTGTAGAGAGCAATTACGCAGGCTTCAGAATGGAAGTGAACCTTTGCCCCCCAGGCTGATTGGAAAACGTGATTTATGACAGCAAAATAAGGGAGGGAAAATGCTAGCAAAATAACTGCTCAGGGGAGGAGATTTCAGATCTTGGCATCCCATTCATGGCGTGCCAACATTCTGCTACACAAAATAAAGACTTTTTAGGATAAACAATGCCTGGAAGTTCTTTGAAGTGTTTCATTAGTTGGAACCTTGACATCATGCCAAGATCTACAAACTTTTCAAAGCATCTGGAGTCCTGATCTCCCACTGCTGTCTCTAGGTTTGAGAGAAGCTGGCAAAGATTCAGGAGAAGATTTCAAAAATGGAGAAAGGGAAACGGCCTGAAGCAGGCAGCCTGGCATCAGCTGCTACCCCAAGGGGGGGAGCGACAGCCAAGATGCCAGGGGAGGAAGAGCTTTGGCAGAATTCCCAGCTGGAGAAAAAACCCAAGCAGCTAAGAGAGCTTATCTGGTCATCAGGCGGAGACTCCAGAGGCTTCAAAACAGCCTTGCCACCCTCAAAGGCTTCAAAAGCAGATGAGGTGGAGCTACAACAAAGGGATTCTTGCATATTGAATCCCCCAAACCAGTGGAGAGCTGCCAGATCGACTGCCGCTGAGAATCTGGGTGAGTGGGAAACCCTGTCTGCAGACCAGACAGCCCTCCAGCCCCAGGAGTCCCCTGCCAGGCCCTCCAGCCCCACAGAGAGAGAGAACCCCAGCCTGGGGTGCCTGCAGCAATGGGAGGATTGGGAACCCTCTCAGGTGAATGGTCAGCAACCTCTGAGCTTGCCACAGCTAATAGAGGCCTTGCAACAGCTTGGGGTGGTGCAGAAGCTAGGAGATCAGCAGCTGGTGGGAGAACGACCACAGCAAGGAGATTGGCCACAGCCCCCAAACGTGCAACCCCTGAGCATAAATCAACAGCCACAGTGGGGACCCCAACAGCCTATAATTGCACCACCTTTCAGAGCAACCTTTGATGGGGACCCAGAGAAGCTGATTTTTTTCCTCAACCAAGTGCACTCTCATTTGAACTGCTGTGCCTATCTCTACCCAGACCCAGGCACCATGGTCGATGTGATTGCGTCCAGCCTAGAGGGAAAAGCATCCGAATGGCTGAACAATTTATATAATGAGCAAGCCCCGGAATTGGAGGACCCCCACCTCTTCCTCCTAGGGCTGAAAGATTTGAGGACCCATCCATTGGCCTCAAGGCAAGAGAACAAATCCACAAAATAAAACAAGCCAACAGGCCTGCCCTGGAGTACGTGCGAGAGTTTCGCAAGATAGTAGGTT
>NW_015389348.1:25488-34474 GCF_001527695.2 Protobothrops mucrosquamatus
AACCACTCATCCCCAGCGAATACCGGGACCTAGTGGAGGCATTTAGTGAAAAAGAATGCGATGCCCTGCCCCCTCACAGACCCAATGACTGCTCTATCGAACTGATGCCAGGAGCCAAACTCCCACGACCGAGAATGTACGCTATGTCCCCCCTCGAAATGGAGGAGATGCAGTGATACATGAACAAAAACCTAGGGAGGGGCTTCATTGAACGGGCCAAATCTACCGTGGGAGCCCCTGTGTTATTCAAAGAAAAAAAAGATGGTTCTCTTCATCTTTGCGTGGATTACAAAGGTCTGAACGTGGTGAGTTTGGAAAATAAATACCCCCTCCCCCTCCTGAAGGACTTACTAACCCACCTGGCTAAGGGGAGTGTCTTCACTAAATTAGACCTGAGAGAGGCATATTACCGGGTGAGAATAAAGGAGGGAGACGAGTGGAAAACTGCCTTCAATTGCCCCATGGGGAGATATCAATTTAAAGTCATGCCATTTGGACTACAGGGGGCCCCAGCTGTATTCATGCAGTTGATTAATGAGGTCCTACATGATCACTTGTACAAAGGGGTTCTGGTGTATCTTGATGATATCCTGATATACAGCACGAATATGACTGATCACATAAAGCTTGTGAGAGAAGTATTAAAGAAACTATTGAATGCCAAGCTTTATGCCAAATTGTCAAAATGTGAATTTCACCAGACCCGATTAGATTATCTTGGCTAAATACAACCATACTGGTTTTTTTAAAAAAACTATCAACTATCCCTTGTGACCCCCTTTCAGTGGCTGCTCCTGTGTCCTAGCTATTGCTTTTCTTTCTTTTTTTCTTTTTCTTTTGTCTTTTCAACATCCGTCTCCCATCTTGCAACATCCACTTCCCACTTTCTTCTATTTTCTCATTTTTCTCTCTTTTCATATTTGTATAGTACCTTCTTGTTCCTACATCATTCTAAGGCTTGTGTTAAGGCATACAGTTCAGACATTTGAGCTGACCACATTAATGGCAGTCTCCCTGCTTAATGCATGAAATTCACAAGTCTGTGCAAGCCAACTTAAAAGCAACTTTCCTGCTTCTTACTTCTATTATCCATTCCTTCCCTTCCCTTCTGCCACTCTGGCCTAACTTCTTTCTTTTCTTCTTCCACAAGTACATCTTCTATCAACTTTACATGAGCCAACTCTTTCCCTCTACTACTACTACTACTACTACTACTACTACTACTACTACTACTACTACTACTACTACTAATAATAATAATAATAATAATAATAATAATAATAATAATAATAATAATAATAATAAAAAAGTTGGAAGGGACCTTGGAGGTCATCAAGTCCAACCCCTGCTCAGGCAGGAAACCCTACACCATTTCGGACAAATGGCTGTCCAGTCTCTTCTTTAAAACTTCCAGTGTTGGAGCATTCACCGCTTCTGGAGGCAGGTTGTTCCATTGGTTAATTGTTCTAACTGTCAGGAAGTTTCTCCTTAGTTCTAGGTTGCTTCTCTCCTTGATTAGTTTCCATCCGTTTCTTCTTGTCCTGCCTTCAGGCGCTTTGGAGAATAGCTTCACTCCCTCTTCTTTGTGGCAGCCCCTGAGATATTGGAACACTGCTATCATGTCCCCCCTCGTCCTTCTCTTCGTTAAACTAGACAAACCCAATTCCAGCAACCGTTCCTTATATGTTTTAGCCTCCAGTCCCCTAATCCAGGGCTTTTCAACCTTTTCACCCATTGTACTACTTTTAGGATAAGGCAATATCCGAGTACCACCAGTCACCCAGCAAGGTGTCAAAAACTTGACGACCCAAAAAAAGGAAAAAAATGATAAAGTACAGGTAGTCCTCGACTTACAACAATTCGCTTAGTGACTGTTCAAAGTTACAACGGCACTGAAAAAGTGACTTATAACCATTTTTCACACTTAGGACTGTTGCAGCATCCCCAGGGTCATGTGATCACCTTTTGCAACTTTTTGACAAATGAAGTCAATGGCCAGGGGGGCGTGGCCAGCTCATCACTCAGATTGCAGGGTGCCTGTGGGGTGTGTGGGCGGGGATGTGGGAGGATCCGTGGGTCTCTGGTGGAGGGGGTGGGACAGGCATGGGAGCCTTCCCTCTCTCCCTCCCATTGTCCCTTCCTTCCTTCTTTCCTTCCTTTCTTCCTTCCCTCCCTCTTTGTCTCTTCCTTCTTCCCTCCCTCCCTTCCATTGTCCCTCCCTCATTGTCCTTTCCTTCCTTCCTTCCTTTCTTCCTTCCTTCCTTCCTTCCTTCCTTCCTTCCTTCCTTCCTTCCTTCCTTCCTTCCTTCCCTCCCTCCCTTCCATTGTTCCTTCCCTCCCTCCTTCCTTCCCTCTCTCATTGTCCCTTCCTTCCCTCCCTCTTTGTCCCTTCCTTCCTCCCCCCCCCGCCGTGCCCAGGAAGGGACAAGGGGAGGGGGACAGGCTGCCAGCGTGGCTGGTGGCTGTGCTGCTGGTGGCCATGGTAACATGCCAAACCTGCCTGTGCACACGCAGAGGCAGAGGCAGAGGCAGAGGCAGAGGCAGAGGCAGAGGCAGAGGCAGAGGCAGAGGCAGAGGCAGAGGCAGAGGCAGAGGCAGAGGCAGAGGAGAGCTCTGCCCAGCTCACTTGCTCGTGCTTCGCCGGAAAACATGCCGCTTGCTAATTTAGCAGAAGCACCAGGATCAGCGCCGGGCTACAGCTGATTCGTGCTTCTGC
Source organism: Protobothrops mucrosquamatus (assembly GCF_001527695.2). Taxonomy (NCBI): domain Eukaryota; kingdom Metazoa; phylum Chordata; class Lepidosauria; order Squamata; family Viperidae; genus Protobothrops; species Protobothrops mucrosquamatus. Next base: position 28,205 of record NW_015389348.1, read on the forward strand.
TAAATTAGCAAGCAGCATGTTTTCCAGCAAAGCGCGAGCAAGTGAGCTGGGCAGGAGCCCAGGAGAGCAGCTACAGCTGATCTGTGCTTCTGGGCTGCTCTGCAGAAGCGCGGATCAGCTGTAGCTGCGCGCCCCAATCCTGGGCTCCTGCCCAGCTCACTTGCTCATGCTTCACCGGAAAACACGCCACTTGCTAATTTAGCAGAAGCGCCAGGATCAGCGCCGGGCTACAGCTGATCCATGCTTCTGGGTGGCTCAGCAGAAGTGCGGCTCAGCTGTAGCTGCACACGCTGATCCTGGGCTCTTGCCCAGCTCACTTGCTTGCATGAGCGAGAGGGCAGGGGTGCGAATCGGTGTGTGCTCAGAAACGCCGATCTCGTGCTCCTGCTCATCTCGCTTGCAGAAACAAAATTCAGAAGACAAGGAAAGGTGTCAAAGGCTGTTGATAGAAAGCAAGCGGAAAGCAAGCAAGTGAGCTGGGCAGGAGCGCAGAATCGGCGTTTCTGAGCACACATCGATTCACGCCCCTTCATTCTTCTGAATGAAGAATTTTAGGGGGTGTTGAAAGCGAGACAGACATAGGGTTGTATTAAGACCATAGATGGCTGCGTAAGGAGAGTGGAAGGGAGGCGAATTCGGGGTGGAGCAGAAAACACGGGGGGAAGGCATTAGGAAATAAGCACCAAGATACATGGTGCCTTGCAAGAGATTCCCGAGTGTTCCGTAATTGTTTTTCCTCTCTCCTCTGCGCGAGAAAAACTTTTGCGGCATAAATCTGAAACCAGGTGTTCCTGTGAGGTGGCGCAGGAGGTCCTTGGGAGAGGCAAGGACAAGCTTGGCGTTTCCTCTCTCCCAATCCCCTTCCTCTTCTTCACCCCCTTCCCCGGCCTACCTGCGATCTTAGCTCACGGCTCCATGGCTTTTCTTTGCCTAGCCTAGCCAAGCTTTCTTCCGCCCGCCCCATTCCCGGGAGCGGGAGCGCCGAGGAGGTACGGCAGAAACACATGAAGGCAAGAAGAAAAAAACAAAACAAATGCGGAGTTCCAGCCAGTAGAGGCTTGGCAGCCTGGCTGCCGAGAAACAGGAGAGTGCAAAGCTGAGGAGAAGAAGGTGGCGGTTTCCTCCCAAAGGGGGCTCCTTTTCTCCACCCCTTCCCTTGGTTTTGTGGGGGAGTTTCTCATCTCTGATGCTGACAGGTGCTCCTTCGAGCCTGCCGCGAGCTTTCTCGCCCCCTTTGCTTCTCCCCCCGCTTTTGTGAGGATTGTGGCGCCCTTGGGAAGCTGATCATGCTTTGAACCTTAGGAAAGGAGGAGGAGTCCCTTCCTCCTTCCCTCCCTCTCTCTCTGTCAAGCCCCCATGGGCTCAACATGAACGGGCGGGGGAGGGGTCGAGGATGATGTGCAGGGCGGCAAAGGAGACCAGCGGCTGGCGCCGTTCTACCTGGCAGCGTGGGTGTCAGCTCCATGGGTGTCCCGACCAACAGCTGAGCAGCTCCGACTTCTGGCCGCAGAACCGCTGATGGGCGCGAGGCCGCGTGGGCATCCCCATGAACAGCTGAGCGGTTCCTACTCTTAGCCGCCAAACTGCTGATGGGCGGGAGGCTGCGGCAGGGAGCCAAGGGCCGATGGCTCGGCCTGAAGCTGAAAGGCTCTGTCTCCTGGCCGCCGAACAGCTGATGAATGCGAGGCCTGGACCACAGCCGAATGGCACAGGGACGCTCATGGGACTGGAAGGCTGCAGCGCTGCAGCTCCCATTGTCCCTTCCTTCCTTCCTTCCTTCCTTCCTTCCTTCCTTCCTTCCTTCCTTCCTTCCTTCCACTGTCCTGTGCTACGCCGCCCAGACCCCAGCCTGGTTTTGGCAGGCAGCAACACATCACGGCCCTGCCTGACATCACGGCCCTGCCTGTGAGCACACAGAGGCAGAGGAGAGCGCACAGGCAGGGCGGGGATGTGGCCGGTTCACCTCCCGTTTTCAGGCACGTACGTTATGAACCGGCTACTTCTCCCAGTCATTTTTCCCCTACCGGGGCCCAGCGTTTGAGCCAGGTTCCCCGATCCTCTCCGTGTACATCGTTCTTCCCACAGCTCTCTCCAGCGCTGTCGAGAGATGCCCATTTCTGGCTGCATTGCTACCGTTCTTAAGTTACATTTGCACCCGCCCAAAGGAAGAGAGCGACGCTTTTCTCCCTCCTCCAAAGGAAGGGAGACAAACCCGCATCGCCACCAAGTCACCCTTACTTCGGGCAAAGTAATCTTTGAGACTGTTTCAGCCTGAAGCAGAGAGTCGGAGAGCTGCATCAATCTCGCCGTTTGGACCCTCTACTTTTATGCGCCGGGAGCAGCTTGCCTTTCAAACCTCCGATAACTAATGGAAGGGGAAGCCTGCTGCAAAGGCACATCTCCCGAAAAGATGAGGGGGGGAGAAAGGCAATCAGTCAGACAAGAGCCTGGCTGTTTCAGACTTTAAGCCTGCGATACAGGCAACGGAAGGGGAAACTGGCAGGTGGGCAGGCCGGCCGGCGCGGAAATGGGAAAGGGTTAAATGCTACGAAACTGGGGGGAGGGAGTCAGGCGGGCACATTTCTCCTTCCACACTTGCGTTCTGTTGGCTTTGCCTGGCGCGCGTCAGCAAAACAAACATGGGCCTCGATTCCCACCTCCTGCTGCGGGATGAGTCCTCCGGGGTATCGCAAGCTCGCGGGGGGGAAGGAAAAGAAGATGGAAGAGTGTGAGGCCGCAACAGAGAGACAGAGAAGGGGGAAAAGAAGGAGGGGCGGTTGTGATGTTGGCGCTCAGGGCCACGACGCGAGCGGTCTCAAACCCCGTCCTGCTGAGGGAGTGGACAGCTCTGTCTCCTATCAGGCTAGCGCTTGTTGTGAAGTAAGAAGAGGGAAGGGAATGGCGATATGGATCCCGCTGACCTGCGTGCACGAGAAGAAGTCAATCCGGTTGCTGCACAATGAGTCCCTGGGGAGCGCGGGGCCTTGCTCTGCGCCTGCGCTCTTCACGCGCCCTCCTGCAGAGCACATTTGGTAGGGTTCGTGCAGGCTGCTGCCAAGCAGCATGTTTTCCACAAACAAGTGAGCTAAGAAGGAGCGGAGGGGGGGGAGGAAGGCGACACCGTGTACCACCAGCCAGGTGGTCGCTGTTCTATCCCAGCCTATAGCCGTCCTTGTTAAAGGGACAAGGACCAAACCCCTGTTGAGAAAATAGGCTGGAGACTCAAAACAAAACAAACCCCTTTTAATATGGGTAACCAACCTGGCAAATAGTCCAGAAACAAAAGCAGCAAAACACAATCCAAATGGAAGAAATTATCCACACGAAACACGATGCAAACAGAAAAGTAGTCACCGACAATACTAACAGAACATGATCCCATGAAGTACTTTGCAACGGTTGCCTTCAGCAACCAGCACCACCCACACATTCCCCTTTTGTAAGTCAGTCCTCAAAGCGTGGCTTCTCAGTGCCTTCTCCTGAGTCGTCCCATAGCCTCTCTCTGGTCTACTCTCCTAGCTTGTCTCCTTTTTCGGGAGTCTCTCATTTCCGACAGCTGTGAGACATCCGAGTCTGACTCTTCCTCCCCTCCCAGCTGCAGCTCATCCTGCACACAATTGGAGGGGCCTGGCTCCTCACTGGAATGTGAGACTTGTAACTCCTCAGAGCCTCCCTCCACTTCCTCCTCCTCAGATTCCCCGGACTCTGCTGTTGAGAGCACCGGCTGGCTCGGAGTCACGACACTCGCGTATCACCAGTGGTACGCGTACCACCGGTTAAAAAGCCCTGCCCTAATCATCTTTGTTGCTCTTCTCTGTACTCTTTCTAGAGTCTCAGCATCTTTTTTACATNGTGGTGACCAAAACTGGATGCAGTATTCCAAGTGTGGCCTTACCAAGGCATTGTAAAGTGGTATTAATACTTCACGTGATCTTGATTCTATCCCTCTGTTAATGCAGCCCAGCACTGTGTTGGCTTTTTTGGCAGCTGCAGCACACTGCTGGCTCATATTTAGGTGATTGTACACTAGGACTCCGAGATCCCTCTCACAGTTACTACTATTGAGCAAGGTACCCCCATACTATACCTGTACATTTGGTTTTTCTTGCCTAAATGTAGAACCTTACTTTTTTCACCATTGAATTTCATTTTGTTAGATAGCACCCAGTGTTCAAGTCTGTCCAGATCCTCCTGTATCTTAAGCCTGTCTTCTGGAGTGTTGGCTATTTCTGCCAGCTTGGTGTCATCCGCAAATTTGATGAGTTCCCCATCTATCCCCTCGTCCAAATCGTTGATGAAAATGTTGAAGAGCAATGGGCCCAGAACAGAGCCCTGGGGCACCCCACTACACACTTCCCTCCATGTAGATGCGGTTCCATTGAGGACCACACGCTGAGTACGGACGGTCAGCCAGCTACAAATCCATCTCTTGGTGATGCTGTCTAACCCACATTTTTCTATCTTATTGAGTAGTAGGTTGTGATCTACTTTATCAAATGCCTTACTGAAGTCCAAGTAAATTATATCCACAGCATTCCTCTGATCCACTAATTTTGTCACTTGGTCAAAGAATGCAATAAGGTTTTTCTGGCATGATCTGTTTTTTTACAAACCCATGTTGGCTTTTAGTAGTGATTTTGTTTGCCTCTAGGTGTTCACTGATTCGTTGTTTGATTATCTTTTCCAGAATCTTCCCAGGTATTGAGGTCAGGCTGATAGGTCTGTAATTTCTCCCATCAGTGGAGAAGCATGAAACTTCGTTGAATTCGGACGTTCAGGTTCCTCAGACACGGATCCCACCGCTGATGATGAAGCACAGGAGTCTTCCAGGTCAAACATCTAGGAGCGCTCTAAGACTCACACTTCAGTCGCCATTGGTTTTGTCCTGCCAAGAATTGAAGGCTCGCCGGGACCTTAACAGGGGTCTCTGGATGTGGGGGGAGAGCCAGTGTGACTTCCACCACGTTGGGGGCCAGTTTGTAAGGTTTTCCACTTAGCCTCACAATTGTCCCAGAATTACTCAGGAATTTAAAAGACGCAAAGAAACTCCTGAGCTGAGGTTTCAGCAAGCAAACAACTTTAATTTTGATCAAAATAGAGTTGGGTGACCCCATCTCTCTTTGTGGCTGGTGGAAAGAAGAAGGCAACAACTAGGAAAGATGTCTTCCTCCTTTTATACCTTTCCAGAACAAAAAGATCAGGTCTTTGTACCAGGCATAAGATAGCACAAAAAAATAATTCCAAAATGATGACTCATACACAACAACCCAGGGTCCATCCGTAACTCCTTTTCCCCCTCCCCTTACCGTGCTCTTTTCATGTAAGCAATCACCTGTACCTAAAGCATGAAACATTTGCTTTTATATAACTAATTTCCCAATATAAAGCATCTACAAAGCTGCTTGCACATAAACAAAGATATATATATAATGATTACAAAGTATCACTACTAATATCAATATTACTAATATAATGCTTAAGCATAATAAAATCCCTTCAGCTTTATGACAACACTCTGCCAGAGGTTCGAGGATCCATTAGGCAACCGCAAAGCCCAAACTGAAATCAAAGCCATCTACTAGGGGCGCCAATCTGTGGCCGTTTACACTGAAGAATTCCGTGAGCTGGCATGCAGACTGATTGATTGGCTGCAGAACCTGCTTATTGAGTGTTTCCAGGATGGGCTAAATGACGATGTCTACAATGCCTGCATCTCAAGGGGAGGGGGGGCAGACACTTTTTATTATTATTAGTTTTATTCATTTATAACATAAAATGTGAAAATACAAAAGCAAATAGTAGGGGATAACAGTAGAAAAAGGGAAAACAAAAAAGGTGTGAAGAAAGGGAGGGGAAGAAACAAAAGGCATTGACTTCCGACTATCTCTGTTGCAATAAAATCAGACATTAAAATCAAATCTCAATGTCATGGTTCCAATTAAAGCAGAACTCCAAGGCTTGAGTTTTTGTCCAAGAACATTTTTATTGGCTACAAAGTATTGGCACAGTCAAAAGTGAAACCAAGACTAAAGTTCCCTCCAAAAGTTACAGTGTTTACCAAGTTAAACTTCCCACCCCAGAAGCTATGCAATCAACTATGTTTCCCAATAGAATGGTTTGGCGGGCTTTCTAACATTAAGCTCAACCCCCAGTCTAACAAACAGAAATGACCTTGGTTCCCACAGGACAGAGAAATATTTAGACTAGCATAAAACTCCCCATTCCTCCCCCCGCTCCTGTGGCAACCGAAAATGAGCAAGATGGCTTTAG